>NC_061122.1:16426381-16462451 GCF_002878395.1 Capsicum annuum | reverse complement strand
CCCCCCCCCCCCCCCCCCCCCCCCCCCCCGAAAATCACAAAAGAACCTCATGATTTTTGCTTATTCTTGATTAATCCAAATAATTTCTTCTCGGATAATTGGTGAGTTCTCAGCTTTCTTGATTTTTTTTTTAAAACCATTTTATTTGTGTTAAAAATTGAGGTTTTTTTGTTGTTGTTTTGTTTGTGATTTTTGATGGGGTTTGAGTTGAAAACTTTCTTGGTTTTTGTGAAGTAGCTTACATGTATTTTTATTTATGATTATTACGTAAAAAAAAAAATTGTGAAGTAGCTTACATGTATTTTTATTTATGATTATTATGTAAAAAAATTGAGTCTTTTTAGTTAATTTCTTGTTTGTTTTTTTTTTGGTTTAAAATGTAGTTTTTTTTTTTGTAATTTTATTTATTAGTTTTGAAAGGGTTTGAGTTAAAAAAAAAATCTTGTTTTTTTGTGAAGTAGCTTCTATGCTTTTTTTTCTTTCTTTTCCCTCTATGGGGTTGAGATTTCTGTATAAAATTTGAGTGTTTTAAAGTTAATTTCAGCTTTCTTTTTTTTGGGGGGTGGGGGTTAAAATGGATTATTTTTTTTTTGTTGTTAATTTCATCTTTCTTAGGTTTTTTGGGGTTAAAAATGGAGTCTTTTTTGTAGTTTTATGTATGATTATTGAAGGGGTTTGAGTTAAAAACTTTCTTGTTTTTGTGTAGTAGGATTTTCTTTCCTTTTTTTCTTTTATTGGTTGAGATTTCTGTGTAAAAAATTTAGTCTTTTTTAAGTTAATTTCAGCTTTTTGGGTTTATGCTTCTGTCTGTTTTTGTAGAATAATTTCCTCTTTTATGTTCTACTGCTCTTGTTTGTATTAAATCTTTTTAGTTCTTGTTGTATTTGTTTCATTTTGATTTTTTCTGGTAAATGTTTTTCTTCATGTTATGAAATTTTGAGAAAAGAAAATTAAAGAAAAAAAGGCTTAATTAAGGTTCCCTTTGGATGAACTTTTGGTTTAATGGATAGTGATAGTAAAGTCACATAAAATATGGAAAAGAAGATGAAAAAGGAAGAAAAAGATTTGCTTTTTTTCACATAAAAGGTATAGACTTTAAGATGGAAAAAGAAATCTTGGAGTAGAACGTATAAAAGATTTGCTTTTGATTGCTAAGCTGTAAAATTTGTAGAAGGACAAATCGTGATGGTGTCGGCGAAGAAATAAATTTCACATTTATCTCTTGAAAAGTTTCAGAAACTTGTAGTTTATCAAAAGTTTTTCCGTGTGATCAAGAAGTCACGGGTTATAGATGTGGAAATAGCCTCTTGCATTAACACAGGGTAAGACTGCGTACGATAGACCCTTGTGGTTCGACCCTTATGCGGGAGCTTAGTGTACCGGGTTGCCCTTCATGTCATTTTAGTTCATATGCTGTTCTTCTGAGTTTTTAATTTTTGTATTGTTTTCAGCCAGATTTAAGTTGCTGGTGGATTCGACTTAGGGATCGTTCTTGAATCTTGAGTATTCCCTTTGATACCAGAGATGGTTGCTGAATCTTGGTTTCGCAGTTTCTGGAAAAATTCGAAAAAAAATGAGGGTGGTGGTCATCAAAAGGTGCTAATTGGTGTTCTAGCATTTGAAGTTGCAAGTTTAATGTCTAAACTGGTTCACGTATGGCAGTCTTTGAGTGATAAACAAGTGGCAAGATTGAGGGATGAGATAATGAAATCAGTTGGTATCAAGAAGCTGATTTCGGATGATGATTCGTATATTGCAAGATTGATATGTACGGAGTTGGTTGAGAACTTGGGACATGTGGCAATTGCTGTTTCTAGGCTTGCAAAGAAATGTAACGATCCGTACTTGAAGAGTTTTGAGCAAGCCTTCAATGATTTGCTGAAAGTTGGTGTTGATCCGTATGGGTGGCAACTTTCATGGAAGAAGATGGACAAAAAGATTAAGAAAATGGAACGGTTTATTGTGATTAATGCGAATTTGTATCAAGAAATGGAGAATCTTTCCGATCTTGAACAGACCTTGAGGAGATTGAAGGGAAATGATGATGCGGATAGCATTACTTTGGTTGAATACGAAAAGAAGCTCGCGTGGAAGCAGCAGGAGGTGAAGCATCTTAAGGATGTCGCTATTTGGAATAGGACTTACGATTATACCGTCCGTCTTTTGGCGAGATCTCTGTTTTCTATATTTAGTAGGATAGGCCATGTGTTTGGAGTTGATCCCGTCATGGATGAGAGGGCTAAAGCATCCAGAGATCTAGATTCTGATCAAATCTATCGGAGCCACTCAGTTGCTTATGCCCAGTCATCCGTTCACCCATCCGAAACTAGTCTGTCTAGATTTTCCTCAGAACCAGTGGAAAACATCCTTGCCAAATCTGGACCAATTTCAAGCACAAGGAACGTTCACATGTCTTATTCAGGTCCCCTGAAAAGTTCAACATCAACAGAAAGCCCAATTCCTGGAAGGCATTCTTCTGCTGGCTTCTATTCGGGTCCTTTGGGGAGGTCGACAACAAAATCTGGGCCGCTCCCTCTATTTAATAAATCCAGCATGAAGTGGTGGAAATCCCGTGATCGTTCAGGAAACTTAAATGGAAAACGTTCAAATTCGAAACATGCTCGACCGACCACTGTTGGACCACTAAAAGGCTGCATGATGGTTGGGAATGGTTCTCCTTTAAGTAATTGCCATCTAGATCCACATGGATTTCATTCTGGTTTTCTCAATGCAACGAAAGGAGCTGGCGTAGATGGACTTGCTGATAGCTATTCAACTTGCTCCTATCTAACAAGTTATAATGCGAAAAAAAGGCTGCTAAACGCTCCTCCAGAAACTCTTGGGGCTGCTGCCTTAGCACTGCATTATGCAAATGTCATTATCGTGATTGAGAAACTAGTGGCATCTCCTCACTTGATCGGACATGATGCAAGAGAAGACCTGTACAGCATGCTACCTGCTAGTTTAAGAGCATCCCTCAGGGCGAAACTAAAGCCATTTGCTAAGAGCTTGACATCATCCGTTTATGACACAGTTCTTGCTGGAGAATGGAATGACGCAATGCTGGGGATACTGGAATGGCTTGCTCCTCTTGCTCATAACATGATAAGATGGCAGTCTGAGCGGAGTTTTGAGCATCAGAACTTCGTTTCCAGAACAAATGTGCTGCTTGTACAAACCCTTTATTATGCAAATCAAGAAAAGACAGAATCAGCAATCACAGAGCTGCTCGTCGGTCTGAACTACATATGGAGGTATGGCAGGGAAGTGAATGCAAAAGCGATAGAGGAATGTGCAAGTGCTAGAATGATGTTTAATGATGATTACTTGGATGACTGACAGACATTTTGATCTTTGGCCAGTGATTTTGGGTTTGTTGAATGTGATTTGGAGTTTGGGATCTTGTTCCACAGCAAAATGCCTCAGTTCTGAAGCATCCACGAGTCTTCTCCACCAAGTTTCTCAACCGTTGCCGATTCAAACTACTCGGATCCCAGGAGATTCTTTATTCGTTAAAAGGGTGACGAATACTGCAGGGAATGTAACACGTAAAGCTTCAGCTACTAAACATTCTTTTAGGTCAGTAAGTGATGACCATTTTCCTATTTTGCCAGCAGAACTTGGGGTCTCGTTTCACGAATCAGAGTCCACGCTATAAATTCTATATCTTGTTTAGTTGATAAATGTATAGAATTGTCTTGAGCTTGTTTTTCTAGCGTTGTAAATTTACATGACAAAGGTTTTCCTTTAGCATATAAGATATTGAAAGGTTTGGTGCAGTTTGTTGTTGATCAACTTTCTGAGAGTATCTTTGCAATACTATGAAACAAGAAACTTGAGAATTAGTTCAGCCACATTTCTGGCTTGTGGTTATTATGATGGTACACTGGTACTTATCCATGTTTGAATATGTTCTTTTAAAGTAGTGGTGTTGGGTCATCTCGTGCACATCTCGATTATTCCATCGATCGAGTAGCTGATATGTACCTCATACTAGCAACACATGCATCGAATAACTCTTTATCGGTCTATCCACCAATGCTCTCATCGAGTAGCTGCTACCTTGTGAGCATGAAATATCAGATAACTTTGTCCACCTACCTCGTGCTAGCACATGCATTTAATAACTTTTATTAGTTTATATTAATCCATCAATGCTACCTCGTTACTAGCATATGTATTGGACAACTCTTATCAGTTGACCCACTAATCCACTTTCATCGAGTAACTACTACCTTATATGATAGTATCTAGTACCGGACAACCCGAGTTTGTCAGCTACTCTGTACCAACACATACATCGGGTAACTCTATATCAATTTATCCACCAAGGCTTTTCTTGTGTGAGCATAAGTATCAAGTAACTTTGTCCATCTATTTTGCATTAGCATCAAAACTTTCACTATGTAGCTGCTGGCTTGTTGTAAGTACCAAATAACTCCGTCGATCGAAACTCAGACAAATGAGAAGCAAGAAAGAGTGGTCAATATTCTATCTTTTTAGTTCTTTTGGCTCATTAGCACATCACAATATGATGATGTAGCTATATTAAATGTTTTTCAACCGTCAAGAATTGCTGGCACCAACTCTTACATACAGCTCTGCAATTGCTTAAATTATACTATCCTTATAAAAACATTTTCAGTCATTACATTATAGCCGACTTCAACCCTTTGTGAGACTTGACACTGTTATTAGAGATGTGGAAAGAGAAAAATCAAAGTTGAATATATAAAATATTATGATAAAAAGATTAGCAAAATCGCAGGCGAATTTGCTTGAGAATATTTTCTTATCCAAAACTATAGTATAAGATTATAATTATATTTTAAAAAAAACTCTATGATATCATTTCACGATGTATATTGTAATGTATTGTCTTGATGATTTTAGGATAGATTGTACCGGTTTCGTCGTTATACAATGTTATTCATGAGCAAATTGAAGGAAAAATTATAAGAAAAGTAGGATATCGGATAGACCTGATAGCGTAAAGAATAAAATAGAATTATTAAATGATAAATAATAAGATGAGAAAAAAAAATAAGATAATGACGTGATTACACCAAATTGATTAAATAAAATAGGATTTTTTTCGTTATATAATATATTTAAGTTATAATTGAACCATTGTGGGAATATTAATAATATAATACATGTAACAGCCATCCAAAAATGTCACAATTAAATCATGGAGTCCAAATTGATAAATGATCATCTCAACAAAAGATTCTTGAATTTTTTTTATTTTTTTTCGTGTTTTAATCATATTTTCGCATTAGAAAAACAACTCAATACCGAATAATTTTGAAATGCTGACTAAAATTTAATTGGTGGTCCAAAAATTAGCTATATTTCAATCTCTTCCATGGCTTTACTATTTTGAGAGCATTATAAATTGTTCAGGTTCCTACAATTAATTTTTCTTTGATTTATTACCACATATTATATTTTTGATGTAGTAGTAGTTAGTGGTCCATTATGGTTAAGTTTTGGAAAATTCAAAGTAGGTGAAGAAGAAGACCGGCGTTTTAAAGTAAAAAATAATCTACTACTATTTGTCATGATACTTGATTTTGCCTTGAGAATGACGTACAATCTCACTTCTATGTATATTTTGGCTGCTACAATAAAATATTAAAATATAACTTGATATGAAAAATCAATTTTTATTTTTAAAAAAAACCTCTATTCGATATAGTGAAATCCTACTATAGAAAATAATTGCTATAGATAGATCTGATTATTTGGTGCACAGAAATGAGGCAGCATTTTCTAATAAGATTTTTTTGATTTTCAGAGACTCGAATTCGAGATCTTTAATTAAGGTGGAGGATCTCAATCATTCCACCTCGACTAATATTGATATACTTCCTCCTTTTCGGAATAAATGAATTGTTAGGATATTTATTGATGTTTCAAAATAAGTGAATTATTGAATTTTTTTCCAAATTTTCCCTTATGATTTAACAATCAATTAACTTTTAAAAAGACATTACAAGGTCAACTTTTTTTGGGGGGTAAAAATAGAAAGTTGTGTTAAATTTATGTCTTTAATGTTTTTTCCTTAATATATGTGTCAAAATTCAACAATTCATTTATTATGAAACGGAGGGAGTATAAACTAAACACACCCTTCATTTCAATTTTATACGGAATTTAAGAAAATAAAGAAATTTTTGAATCTTGTGATTTTTAAACTAAAGATATATATAATGTCACAATATATTCTTTAATCTTATAGTGTTAGATATGTCAGGTAAAAAGTTGAAATTCAACGAAAGATATATTTCTTTTTTTACAGATTAAACGAAAAGTTTGACAAATAAATTGAAATTAAGTAATTAAAAAATTACTATACATACTACTGCTAATTGTGAGTGGTTTGCCCAATTAAGTAAAAGCAAAATAGCCACATAGGTCGGGTTGGTTCGGTTTTTTATTAAAATATAATCAAACCAATAATATCGGTTTTCTAAATCTATAAACCAAATCAAACCAATATACAATCGTTTTTTTTATTTTTGTTTTAGTTGGGTTTTTTTGGTTTTTTCAATTTTTCGATTTTCTCTATTTTTTTACAATTATAATGTGATTGAAGAAAAAAATTAAATGTTTTCACTAAAAAGATAAAAGAAAAAAATGGTCATTGAGTAGTTTCAATAAAAATTAAGTTGGCAAATTACTAAGACGTCTAGACTACTATTTCTCAGTAATATTATGTGGATACCCAATAGTTCAATTTTTAAGTCACTAGCCACTGTAGCTTGTCTAAAAATTCCCTTCACAAAAAATGTGAGCATACAAAAAAATGAAAAATTGGAGACAATTTATTAAAAATTTAACTCCATAAAGTAATTAATTATAACATAATTCCATAAAAAACAAAGAGAAAGAAGAGAAACAAACCTAAATCACAACTTGACGAATGAGAAAAGTAAGATGAAAGTAAGATGAGAAAATAATGAAAACTCTCTGAAAACTTGGAAAGTAAAATGTATCAAGTGAAGCAATTATAGAATTTTAGGTTTTTATATTAATATTGGGCTTTGTATTAATTTGTTATTAATGGAAAAATACTATAATTAAAGGCCCAGGAATATATATCTATTTTATGAATATAAAAAAATAATAAAAGTAATTAGAAAGTAGATTATAAGTTGTATTTTTTACGTATAAAAAATTAAAATTATATTTGTATTACGTCGGTTCGGTTTGAGTTCAGTTTGATTTTATTTTTGCTAATACCAAACCAAACCAAGAATGGTTGATTTTTTTTGCCAACACCAAACCAATCAAGTCAAATCAAAAGTCGATTTTTTTCCTCAATTCGATTTGACTTAACGGTTCGATTTTTACGCGCCTAGCCACACACAAATGATGTGTTTAGTGACTCAATTGCATGTGCGGTATTAGGTGGTTTCCAATATATTAGGTCATATAAATTCTTTTCAATAGAGGTGTCAATGTCATATGATTAATTAAGTTGAATAATTACCTACATTTGGTAAAAATTTGTAATTTGGCAAGTTTCTCTATTGGTATGTAAATTTCATGTCACCTTAGCAAGAACCTTTTATTTTTAAAAAATAAAATAAAATATTACAGAATCTTGTAAGAGAATTGTTTTTGTAACTCATTTATAACATCTAAGTTTTATGGTTTTTTACTAGAAATTTCATTTTTAAATAGAAGATATCTTTGCCTTTACACATAAAAGATTTGAAAGATTATCTTTTCTTTTTTTTTAAATTTTGTAAGTGATCAAGAGATCTTAATTTTTCCAAATCTTTCACGATTAATAAAAGTTGAGATTTTAAGTGATTTCAGTAATAAAAAACACTATTTTGATGGTGTGAAATTTTTACACTAAATTCCTATTTTGTGTTTGGGTTGCAGCTAAATGTTATTGCTTTCTGTGTTGAGAATAGATATTACCGTCAGACTTCTCTGTAACAATAACATAATAATCAAGTTTTTTTTAAAATTAATTTTTTATGTTATAGTTACCTATCCAGTACATCATTTTTACCTATAACAATAACATTAATTTATATAGCCATACGCATTTTGTAAAATTTACCTCTCTAAAATTTACCTCTCTATAAAAGCTACTTTTATTTTCGATATTATAATAATTATCTATAGAAATAAAAACTCTAATATTATCACTAATATATTTGATATACAAAGTGTGATGAAACTAGCATTTGATATCAAAGATTTCTACATATGAAGCTTCATTAAGAAATGACATTTCCATTTGTATAATGAATACATGTCGAAGTTAAGTTTTCCATAGAAATACTTTTATAAATTAGAAATGAGGATAATTTTGCTTATAAAACCAAAAAATAGTCGAACATCAAATATATAATGCTATACGTGTATAACACTCTATGTCTATATAAACCAAAAAAATCAAAATAAACAAAGCTATTATAGAATAGTCTGAGATTATATTAGTAATTTAATATAACTACTGCCAATATAATTTTATTTTTTTTAAAAAGGTAATCTTTAAGATACTGAAGCAGCAAAACATGTACCAGCACAAATCTTGGCCACATTATGTGCAAGTCACTAATGAGGATATGATTATCTCAGACTATATTAAAATAAAGTAAAAGTTAAGGTCTTTTCATGAAATCAAAACTTCAATTGGTCTCTGTGTCGGATTCAGGATTTAGGGATCATGGGTGTTCGGGAAGGTCTGAACACATATATTGACATTGAAAGCCTTAAAGTTTCGCCTGAAAACAAAAGCGATTATCTATCTTCTTGGTTTACTGGGTGCTTTTCTAAGTCTTATACCGATTTTAATATATTTTTTATATAATTATACCTAATGCTCATCGAATTTAACGAATGCTGAAGCACCCAAAAATTAATCTTAGATTCGCCTCTAATTAATCCTACGCTCAATATTAATGACTGACTTCACGACTAAAATTCTTTTTGATGTATGGTTTAGTCAGTCGTGTAGAATAAAAAAAATGAATAATGAAGTTTCATGTGCATTTGTGTAACTTTAAGCCCAAGACTACCATGGAAGAACCAATTAATAGAGAACTTATATAAGAATGAAAACTCAACTTGATTAAAGATCGAATTACCATTGGCTCATTTGAAATTATAGCTTGGTTTTAATAACATGTAAATTGGACGTGGTTGGTAGTTTGGTAGCATATTTGTCCATAATCTTTTAAATTTCACAAGGTTAGATTATTTATGTTACACAAATGATCCAACAATAAATTAAATGAAGCAGAAGCAAATAGCTAAATGCCAGTTATCATATTTCATAAGTTGGATCATTTTGATTCAGATAGTTTAGATACAGTTCATATATCATATTAATATAATATATACCATACTGATATGGTTTGTGAAAAAATAGAGCATCAAATTTATGGGTAAAAATTGTATCATTATTATATAGAATATGCATTTTATAATATGATGTGCGTAGAATTTGTATCGTTGTTGTATAATATATATATATATATATATATATATATAGTGTGTGTGTGTGAAGGCCTTTATAATTGACGTTTGTCCTTTTTATCCTTCATTAAAAGTCTACCCTTTAAACAAAATCATCTTTTCACCCTTTTTTCTTCAATTATTATTTTATTAAATTAAGAAATCCTAAAATATATGAAAAGAATCTTAATAAATAAATATATGAAAAATAAATAAATATGTGAGTCCTAAAATATATAAAAATACAGTTAAGAGTCCTAAAATATATGTAAAAATCATATTGATAAGAGAAAAAAGTAACATATCGTTAGGTTTATCTATTCCTTTAATAGGCTCTGGGCTATGGATTTATGGTGCATCTTTGGTGAAGAGAAAAAAAATGCACTTGCTCTCCATCTCTCTATATAAAGAATTCTTCCAGAATGAAATTATTTTATAGGGCAAGTGAAAGTAAATCAAATTGGTGTAATACGTCGATTATGATGTAGAGGGTGATATGCTCGAGCATGCTAATATAAGAATGACTGAGTCCTCCTTCAAAAGTGTTCATATGTTGCATGCAATGGAGGGTAAGAAATTTAGTACTCCTATTATGTTTAATTTTATTGGCATATTGTTAGCTAATTACTACTACATATATGTATATTTAGACTTTAAAGATCTAAAAAAAACAGTGATCGATATTGTCGAATTTAAATTTTTTAACCTTTATTAAAAGTCTCCATAAAATAGTCTTTTTTATTTTTTTCCTCAAATAATTATTTAAGTTTTAGATCTATGTGAAATCACGTAAAATATTCCTTCAATTTTACTTTTAAAATTCAGGAATTAAAAAAGAAAAAAATCTTCTTTAGTATAAATTATATGTATCAACTATTAAAAATTTGAAAATAGAGAAGGTCCACAGTGTCTCCTCAACCTCCCCCCTACTCACATCGTTCCCCCTAAACTGAAAACCTACAACCCCTTCACTCCTATATCTACCCATGCATAGATGAAAAAAAGAAAAAAAACAGACAAATACAACACACGAAGCAAAGTTGGAGAACTATGTAAGCTTATATTGTTGCATGAGTTTTATGAAGCTTAATTATATGTAATGATCCCGTGTCAAGGTGATTAAAGTTACATATGTTGCATTTTTTTTCTTTAATACAAATTTTTTTAATTGAAAAAAGAATATTGTTATTTGATCGGTATCTACTATAATAATAGATGATAAATGCATTTTATCTGTGTTGGTTACTTAGTGCAGAACGTGTAGAAAATTATTAACGAGGTGGTTTGTATTATTGTGAGATGGTCTAATATTTTTTTCTTTATATTATTTATTTTATTGTTGTGTATTACTCTTAGGGAGAGATCAAAAATTAATATGTTGTGGTACTTTGATAGAAGTTTGTTTAATCTTGATCCTATCTTGATTGATCATGGCTACTTCTTTATTTTGTAGTAATTTGTGTTAGCTGGACTTTGGAGGCAATGACTACTGCTTATGGAATATCTGAGCCAATTTCAACTTCTGGACCTACTGAGTTGGATGTTTTTCGAAATTGCAAATTGGAAAAGGTTTGTTCTTGATTTAATAATTGAATCGCAGTTGTTAATACTAATAGGGTAGCAACTTTCTTCTATTTTGATATATTTTTTTAGGTATATGTACAAATTTAAGAAAAGTTTGATGGTAGAGTATAGTATGTACATAAATTTATGTTGGTTTATTTGTATGTTAGAATTTCAGATCGGGTAGGATGTTTCTTTTTTGTGGTGAGCAAAAGTTGGTGAGGATCTGCTGAAAATTTCTATTAGTGTATTAATCAATTTTTCTGAATATTTTTCGAGAGTTAGATGTAGTCTGATGAACTAAAATTATTCCTATTTAAGATCACAACTTTCTTTTGCTGCCATATGTAATGGATTGTTTTCTCATATGTTGTTATTTGATATTTGTTGGTTAATGAATCAAGCCGCTTCTAAAATAAGAAGGCATACATGGATCTATCATTTGTTCTTCTGAAAGCGTTTGGATTGATGTTAATTTGGTTGGTTGTTCTGTTAGCTTGATTTACAATTTTTGCATTTATTTGAAAAATATATTTGCTGACTTTTAGACGTATTTCTTAGAAAAATAGTATAATTATATGTGTGATTGTTGAAAAACTTTGTTCACTTTTATTCGTTGTTAAGTTGACAATCTTCGTATATATGTAGGGATGCTTGAAAGTAGAAAGGGAAAATTTCTGTATATATCATATATGTAGGAAAATACTTAGTTTAGTATATAATCCTAACTTTATTTAATAAAGCAAATGCATTAATTAAGGCTCCCACATTATTTTTCAGGTGAAATTATTATAAAATTCGATCAAAGTGACTTTTTTGATGACTGAAAAAGAGTAAGATAACTTTTGTGTAATGAAAAAAAAATATTTTTTGTGTAATGGACACAAAGCTAAAGTGACCATGAATGAGATTTTCTCAAAATATGTTGATTTAAAGATTGAATTGTAAAGGGACGCAAGTTAGAAATATGACTCTAAATGAGTTAATGAGACTATATACAATGTTTTTAGTTCTCTTCTTTTCTTGATAATATGTTGATGTGGTTTTTCTTATATTCCAAATTATTTTGATCGAGCTAAAATTATTTATGTATTACAATAGTGGTATGACTCTAATTTGTGGCAGTTGAAGAGCAGATGCAAAGCTAGAAGTTGGTCTGTATGGTAATTTCAATCTTTTTTCTTAATATGTAAAAATATTTTTAAAAAATTATTTTTCTAAGATTTAAAAATTATCTTTTAATTATTTCCTAACTACTCAGACTTTGATTTTAGTCCATAATAAACACGTAAGTCTTTAAATTTATTTTCTTACTATTAAGACTTTGATTTTAGTCCATAAAGAACACGAAAGTTCCTTGAACTTTTTTTTTTTTTTGTCTGAAGTTTCTTTTCTTATAATTTATTTAAGGTGTCTTAAAATATATGGTAATAGATTTTAAGAGAATTAATAATTAAGAAATTCTAAAATCTGTGGTAAAAGAAAAGATATATTAGTAAGAAATATTAAGAGAACCAATAATTAAGGAATGCTAAAATATATGATAAAGGAAAGATATATGATTTGTATTTTAGGTTGGTCTTATTATTGATAAAGATGGTGTAACCATAAAAAATGTCACTACCATTACCACCACCACTACTACTACTACCACTACGACTACTACGACCACTACGACTATGACGACTGCATCTGTTTCTGTTATTATTATTACTATTATTTGAACCGAGGGTTTATCAAAAACAATCTAGTAGGGCAGGTGTAAGTTCTACGAGTACGTATGTATTTTTGTTATTAACGATAGTAGTTGTGCTTGTAGGCTATTATAATTGCTAGGATTTTGCTTGAACGTCCACCTGTACATTTATCGCCATTAAAAAAGTAGGCATTTTATGTAATTCTTTTCTATTTCTAATTGCCATCAATTTGATTATATAGGAATATGTTGTTGCCCCACATGGTAGAGAAGCATGTTAGATAATAGATTCAAGTGAAAGTTGCTAAGCTTCTGGTATTTTTTTTGCTTCGTAGTCTTGCATATTTTCTCTCCTTATCTTTCTCACAACATTGCATACTAACTTCTTTTAGGAGAAGAGAAGGCAAACCTGAAGAAGCTACGTTGTTGTAAGGCATTGTGAGGGACAACAAAGAAGATGTATATTTTAGATTAAAAAAAAAAGATGAAGAAAAATATGAAGATTTGCTGTATTCTTTTTCTATCATTAATTGTGTTTATTGATCCCTTTTTATAATGTGCATTGTTGATCCTTCACTTTTCATAAGCCGTCATAATAATTTTTAAGTTGTTTGTCCATAGATAAAATGAAAAAAGTAATTTATAATATGAGATTTCATAATTTGTTTTAGAAGATCATTTAGATGTACAACGTGATTGATGAATGTTCAGTTAAAAAATTAAAAAGACCGAGACACTTTAGATGTGGTTTTGACCCTTCACTTTATCATAATAATTTTCAAGTTATTTGACCATAAATAAAAAGAAAATAGTGATTTGTAGTATGAGATTTCATAATTTGTCTTAGACGATCATTTATATTTATAGAGTGTTTGGTTAAAGTTCAGGTAGAAAACTAAAAATATCAAGATATTTTAAGTGTATTTTTTATCCTTCACTTTATTCATAAGGCATTATAATAATTGTTATGTTGTTTATCAATAGAGAAAAATGAAAAAGTAATTTGTCATATGAGATTTCATGATTTATCTTAGACGATCATTTAGATGTATAAATCTCTTCTATTTATATGAATACTTCTAGAGTATTTGTTCATTGATCTTAAGTTTCTGCCCTGTTATGCCTATAGAATGCAAATTCTGGGACACATATTAGTGTCAAGTTGGTTTCTGAAGCTGGTGTTGAGGTTATTGCCTATGTTGTTGTCAAGGGACTGATGTCTTTAGATGGACTGACATTCAGAGTGTCGGACTTTCATGAGCATCAAATTTGAGTGGCTAATGACCTTAGTGGTCAAATAGGTAGAAATAAAAAAAGTTGAGATATTTTAGGTGTATGTTTATCCTTCACTTAATTCATCAGTCATCATAAAAATTTCAAGTTGTATGTTGATAGAGAAAAATCATGAAAGAGTGAGTAGTAGTATGAATTCTTTGTTACATTGTCATTTATATGTTTAGTGTCTGGTGAAATTCAGGTAGAAAGTTAAAAAAGGTCAAAATACTTTGAGTATTTTGTCGATCTTTCATTTTATTCATAAATCATCATAGAAAATTTTCAACCTGTTTGTCGATAGAAAAAAATAATGATTTGTAGTATGAATCCCATAAACTTAGATTACAACTATTTAACTTTTTCTTATAAAATTAGTAATATTTTTAGGATACTAACTTTCACGAGTTTATGATTCTACTATGAAGTTCTTGACAATCAGAATAATAACAAACAAAAATAATAGGTAGAAGAAAATAAAGTAATAGAAATCTGAAGAGAATGAATAAATTAGACAAAAAGCAGAAATAGAGTTTTAATCTTACCTAGGAACATAGTAGATTGTCTTTAGGTTTAGATTTAGGTTTTAGCATCGTAACATTTTATTTAATTTTAGTTTTTTTTTTCAATATAGAGAGTCTTATACCTAGAGGAACTAAAGACCGTTTCAAATAGAAAATTAAAAACATCGAGATACTTTAGGTGTGTTTTTGATCCTTCACTTTATTTATCAAGCATCATTTTCACGTCAATTCTTTGTTGTTAATCTATATGAAATCATACCCTAATCTTAAAATGAACGTATAAATTCATTTTAAAAACACCATTTGCCCCGAAAATTATTATGTTTATATTTTTGTATATAATCCTTTGTATTGACGTAAGATACACGTGCAACGCACGTACACTAAACTAGTATATATATATATATATAAGACGCATATAGAAATTGTATCTTCATTGTATAGAATACATATTTGTATAAGATATGTATCAAATTTGTATCAATATTGTATAAAGCTGTTAGGAAATGGCTAAAAAATGAAATTAAAATTCAATGGTCATTTTTGTGTCAATTCTTTCTTTCGAAGTACTATTTATGTCCTTCCCCCTATATATGATTCGGTGAACGCAGTGGCAGTTTTAGGATTTAGAATTCTGGGCGCCCAGGAGGCTCAAACACATATATTGATACACAAAGACTTTAAGGTTCTGCCTGAAAATTAAAGCACACAACTATCTTCTTGGTTTATAGGGTGTTTTTCTAAATCTTATACCAGTTTTTATACATTTTCTTATAGAATTATACCTAATCTGAATTGAATTTAATGGATATCGAAGAACCACAAATTAGGCCATAGGTCCTCCCCGGATCAACGAACTAGTTCACTGAGATGTCAAAATATATATAAGATATACACTTTCAATATATATTTTGTATAAAGTATTCACTGTCTATACACTTTATACATATTTTGTAACTAGTTGGCTGAAGTGTTTAGAGTCATAATTATTATCCCAATTATTTTTTACTAAAATTTACATAAATACACAAACTAAAGTTACCTTATTACATTAAATACCAATTTGGTAAAGTATTTACACAAATTTCAAACTAATTACATAAATCCCCTTTTTTGTTACTTTCTCTCTCATAAACCTTATACATCTAAAACACTATATTTTTTTCCGTATTTTGCTCCCCATCTGCTCCCATTACACACTATATTTTCTCCACATTTGAAACCCTTTTTTCACGGCAAAATTCAAGTAATCTACTTGGAGGTTATCAATTTGTAAGTTTTGAAGCTTTAATTGATTTTATTGATTTACTTCTTTTTTTTCAACTTTACCAATTTAGGATTTGTTTAATTTATTCTCTTATTGCCTGTTCGTTTCTATGAAATTACGGTATTTTGCAAGTATATTCAACTTTCATAGTTTGATTTTTTCGCTTTTCTTCATATACTACAAGTTTGATTTTTTATTTTCTTGGTTTGTACTTGCTTTTGCTTAATCGATATAGTGTAAAATTGGTAATGAATTCTCGTCCTAACTTTAGTTTACGACTTAGTCAGTTAGATTCTCAAAAATAAGATATTCCCGTTGGGTTTGTTCCTAGTACATTTGATTGCGAAGAACCCAATTTCGCAGAGAATCGTTCAAAGTATCGAAACGAACTGGCAACAATGTAGAAATTGAAGGAAGCGGCTAGTTCTAGATCGAAGAAATCAGGTTCTAAAGCGGCAAGTAAGAAGAAGTTTGATGATTCCGGTCGACCACGTCTTCCAAAGATATTGATTATGAGTTTATGTATAAGTTGACATATGTATAATAAGACATTATACATTAGCTATTTCATCTCACTAATGTATAATGTAGGTATTCTGAAATATATTTCTATAGGTTATACATTGACAGTTATGAAAAAACAAACACTTATAAAGTATTAATTTTGTATAAGGTGACATTATACATTACAATAGTTTACTTTTTAAATGTGTAAGCTACCCTTATACATTTATATTTGTTGCTTAATTAGGTTTGATATTAATTTTGAGATGTGTAAGTTACCCTCATACATGTGTAATTGTTGTTTATTTAGGGTCTGATATAAATTGTTAGATGTATAAATAACCATCATACATTTATATCTGTTGTTTAATTATGGTCCTGATTTAAATTTTTAGATGTATAAGTTACCCCCATACAGGTTTAACTGTTATTTTTAGATTGCAATGAGCAAAGTACATAAAAGCTTGCTTCAAATCATTAACTTTCGAATATTGATGAGAATGGGAAGGAGTTGTGTTTGGATTATGATACTTATTATTCTTCATCTAAAGTTTTGGTTAGGAAATGTGTTGGCTTAGATGAAAAAAGTATTGATAATTCTCGAACTCAATGGTTTAAGTTTGTATCAGCCAATGTTTAGTAGAGTTCAAGAGATTTTTTTGATAGGATCCCATGTGTAGAATTGCATTGAGTATGCTGTTATATTGATATGAATAGAGTTGCAACTTATTATATTTTTTACATAATTTTTGAATATATAATTTTAGTAATATTGAGTTGACTTATCTGTTTGATTGACTCTCGAGAAGCAAAAATATCACTTAACTTGAAGCCGATTAAGTAAATAATAGGTCGCAATTTGAAGCGATCTACATGATATACAAATATAGATTATAGTCCTATCTATTACTATTCATACCAATCTACTATCTGTTAACTAGGACTCTAAAAGAGAACGTGTATCTTGTGAACCAAACCATACTACAAATTTAACAGGTTATAGTAAACCATCTATTTTATTTTTCAACCAACTTTACATATTATGGGAAATTGTGGATAATTTATCTTTTAAGTGACTTGATTGGATATAAATTAAGAGATGGTGTACATTTGACCCAAAACATACTACAAACTTTTCACGTTATAGTAAATTACCGATATTTTGTTTCAACTAGTTTTACTTATTGTGATAAATTAAGTATAATCTTTTACATAACCTGATAGGATACAAATTCTTTTAAGCTATTACCACTTATAATTCGAATAGAATTCTCCTCAATAGATTAGATAAGGATTAATTTTTTGAGATAAATTTTATTTTATCCGATAACATCAATATTAACTACGGCTATAAATATACGAGATCAATCAATTCTTTTCGTTCAACATAACCAACTTTATTTCGTAAGTGTAATCGCTATTTTTGATATACCCTCGGCTTATATTCTTTGATACTCTTCGGATAAAAACATGGTGCAATTAGCCACAATATTTATTTTTCTTTGCTCTTTTGTAACTTTTTCTCATTGTTTATCATTATCAACAAGTTCTAGATGGATAGTACATGATGCAACTGGTGAAAGAGTAAAATTAATTTGTGGCAATTGGCCCGGCCATATAGAGACCATGTTACCAGAGGGCCTAGATCTGCAGCCCATTAGACATATTACTAGGCACATTTTCGATTCATTCATAGAAGACGTCTTCAAGACCTACTTGCAGTCTTTGTTACGACAATTCAGTATATAACTTTAATTTTTTTACACTAAATCAATGTATTAAACAAAAGTATTAAAAATATATATATATAGACAAAATACAATTTCTGGCACTGCGCCATTTTTCATTATATATTTGTCCGAATGAATAATCAAATATTATACATTCGTACTTTAATTATTCAACTACACAAAATCCAACTATAAAACACAAACTACTTCAGAATGTCTAAAACCATATTACCATACATTTCTTGGACTGACACAGTTTCATTATACATTGGCATGAATGTATAATAACACATTATACATTCATACTTTTATGAGCTTCAGCAACACAGAACACAACTTTAGAGCATAAACTTCTTCAAAACCTCTAAAATCATATTACCATAGATTATAAGATCAACAAATAAAATCGATACACAATACAACACCTATTTCTTTATCAAACTGTATTTCCTTACTGAATTTGTCGAAAGTGAAAATACAAAGCAAAAAATTAACAAATTCAGAAAATTATTTCTTTAACTCAACGTAAACTCTCACTCCATTGTCGTTCCTTATGAAAATTGGAGAAGAATTTCCTTCAACCACATATTTAACTTCAATTTTTTTACGTACTTCGTGATATCCAATTCCATGGCGATCGTAGTAACCAATTTCAAGAAAGTTATACTTTCCAAAACAATTATTGCGTCACTTTTATATGATTGATAACTAATTTTTGACTCCCAAATTTCAGAATGTCGCAACAATATGGGGATATTCATATTGATTTTAGTAGTATTGAAGAACATATGTAGAAGAAATTGATTGTTTTTGACTTTTCAGATCATGATTCCTAGAAAAAATAAAAAAAATTGGTGTTTAAGAAAATTTTTGAAATTCAAACATCAGTTACTAGTTTTATCCATAAACGAGTTAATGTTAGCTAATTATTGTCGTTAATTAAGGAACTGTAAAATAATTTATGATTTCTCTTACCTTAAATTTAGGATTAGTTGTTTCATCATACATTCGATCAATGTATAATAGAAGGCCGAATGTATGAGTATCTTTGCCAAAATCGGGAGAGAGAAAACACAAAGGGATTTTGTGTAATTAGTTTCATTAACTAGGGAATTTATGTTGTTTACACATTTTTCAACATATCGGAATTTAATAACGAAAGGATTAGTTTGAGAAAAACTCGTTGAGACTCATTGTGCCATTGACAAGCTTATGCTACAGGGAGATTTACACAAATAGACACTTTCTGTGTCACCATTTAAATTTTGAACTCGTTAAGAAAACTTTTTAGGAATAAATTGACGATCAACATTAGGTTGTGAAATCTCGATGAATCACTAAGATTT
Organism: Capsicum annuum; assembly: GCF_002878395.1. Classification (NCBI taxonomy): domain Eukaryota; kingdom Viridiplantae; phylum Streptophyta; class Magnoliopsida; order Solanales; family Solanaceae; genus Capsicum; species Capsicum annuum. The sequence goes on along the minus strand of NC_061122.1, from coordinate 16,443,063 downwards.
AAAATTGATGGGCAAAACTTATCTTGTTAAAATAACTTCAACGTGCGAGTATGAAATTTTAAAAAGTTCAATCATATGCATCCAAAGCTACATAATTTTAAAAATGAAATTTAGGCCGTTGTTACATAATTTACCCACCATGTCTATATGTAGGCACAATTCAGAGTTGATGATGCTTAATTATTTACTTTCAGATTATTTTATTCAAGTCAACTTGTTTAAAATATAGGGATAATACCCACGAAAATACATGAACTTTAATCAAATTTCTAATGGAGCATACTGAACTTTGCGGAGGTCCTATTACCCCCCTAAACTTTTTTAAAGTGGAATTATTCCCCCCCCCCCCCCCCCCTCCCCCCAAAACTCTATACCTAGATTTGGCATTGGGAGGTGTGACACACGCGCCCTTTCTTCTCCATTTTCATCATTTTCACCATTACAACCATAGTCCTCCTACAAACAACACTGGTAATACTACAAATAATTTCAAAACACTGGTAATCACAAAAATCTTGATTTTTCACCAAAATCTTGATTCTTAATTCTTGAAATTTGGCTTTTAGTTAGTTCACATTATTTTATTCATCGTGGTTACTCCATTATTGAATTAAAATTAAACACAATTTCATCACACACACAACCAAATGGGTCATCTTCTCGAAAACCTCACAAAACATACACACACACACTCACAGAGATCATACAACACACACCCAGATACACACACATCATTGAAAAACACTCACCTCATCGGAAAATGCACACACAAAAACCACAACATACACACATAGACGTGGGAGCTACACAGACAGAAAAAAATAATCCAAGAGAGGTAGATCTAGAAAGCCAAAAACAATGATAAAAAGATCAAAATGGACTGAAAATTGTCAAGTTCTGATCCGAACAATATCATCGAACACACCCAATTCATATTATTTTATTCACCAAGGTTGCTCCATTGTTGAATTGAAATTAAATACAATTTCATCACACACCCCCTCCAAATGGGTCATCTTCAATACATCAAATTTAATTACATCAATTTGACCCAATTTTTTTTTTTTTTTTTAAAAAAAAAAACTACCCATCAATTTCAATTTCAATTACACCAACAACACAGTGTCTTTACTAAACGTGGAGTGTGTGTAATTGATCAAAGATACAGTGAGTACATATATGATTGTGGAATTGAAGCTTTGGTCACTTTCTTCACTGTAGGTGGAGTGTGTGTATATGATGAGTATATATATTATTATGTAAGTATTTTAATTGAAAACAAAACAAAATAAAATAAAATAAAGGTTTATAATGAAAATTAAGGGGTTGTTTGGCAAAAAAAAAAGAGTTTATAACATTTTTAACACTTTTCACGCGCTCAATGCACGTGACTTACACACAATGATCCAAGTGGGCAGATATATGCCATTAAAATACAAAAAAAATAAATCTGGGGGGTAATAGGACTCCCGCAAAGTTCAGTATGTTCAACTGATAATCCGGTCAAATTTCAGATATTTTTGTGAGTATTCTCCCTATATAAAAGATATGGATAAGTTTTTCTCCTTTCAATTTCTCTTTTTTTTTTATTGGTATAGTTAACATATGTTTGATTCTTGTAACTTGTAAGCATGCACAACTGATATCTTTGGGTGAATCTAAAAAATAGATCCAAATTAGGGTGACTTTTAAATTTTAGCCCCAAATAAAAAAACTTTCTTAAAATAGCCTTTACCTATTAACTAGTATTTTTTTGGACAAAATTGCCCCTGATCAATGGAGTAAATTACATAAATGATCCTCATAATGGATAACAACTCCATATTTATATCTTTCAACTTTTCTTTTTTTATTTTTTTAATTTCACTTTGATTTTGATTTTTTCTTTTCTCTTTTTATTTTTAATTTTCTCAACCCTTAATTTTTTCCTCTCAACTTCTTTATTTTTATTTTATACTATTATTTTTATTTTATTTTTTTCTTTCCTTTTTTTTTATTCTTTTTATTTTTTTCTCAACTCTTACTTTTTTTCTTTACACCTAACGTCTACTTTTATAAAAAGAAAAAAAACTTTTTTTTAATTTTTCTTTGATTTTTCTTTTTTTCTTTTTTAATTTTACTCGACCTTTATTTTTATTTAATCTTTCTTTTTCTCATCAACCTTTATTTTTTTCATAGTCTCTCTCAACTTCTACATTTGCTTTGATTTTTATTTTTTTAATATTTTTCTTCATTTTCTTCTTTTTTTGCAATTTTTATTATTTTTGTTCTTTTCTTCGATTTCTTTCATTCAAGTTACATCTCCTGAGTAAGAGTTGACACTATCACATTATAAAGGTAAGATTTACGACTTTCGAATAGTAAGCTACATTTGATGAGCAAGAGTTGACACTACTACATTGTAGAGGCAAGACTTATGACTTTCAAACAACAAGTTATGTTTCATGGGAAAGAGTTGACACTACCACATTGTATTTTGATTTATGAGATGTTCTACAACTATTGCCTTAGAGGCAAGACTTAGCTTAAGGACTTTTAAGCAATAAATTATGCCCCACGGGCAAGAATGGACTCTACCACGTTATATTTTTATTTATGAGATGTTCTACCACTATTGCCTTAGAGGCAAGACTTAGCTCAAGGACTTTCAAACTACAAATTAGGCCCCACGGGCAAGAGTTGACTCTACCACATTATATTATCACTTATGAGATATTCTACAACTATTGTCTTAGAGGCAAGATTTGGCTCAAGGACTTTCAAACAACAAATTATGCCCTACAGGCAAGAGTTAACTCTACTACGTTATGTTTTCATTTATGAAATGTTCTACAACTATTGCCTTAGAAGCAATACTTAGCTCAAGAACTTTCAAACTACAGATTATGCCCCACGGGGAAGAGTTGACTCTACCATATTATGTTTTCATTTATGAGATGTTCTACAACTATTGCCTTAGAGGCAAGACTTAGCTCAAGGACTTTCAAACTACAAATTATGCCCCACGGGGAAGATTTGACTCTACCACGTTATATTTTCATTTATAAGATGTTCTACAACTATTGCCTTAGAGGCAAGACTTAGCTCAAGGACTTTCAAACAACAAATTATGCCCCACGGACAAGAGTTGACTCTACCACGTTATATTTTTATTTATGAGATGTTCTACAACTATTGCCTTAGAGACAAGACTTAGCTCAAGGACTTTCAAATAACAAATTATGCCCCACGGGCAAGAATTGACTCTACCACATTATATTTTCATTTATGAGATGTTCTACAACTATTGCCTTAGAGGCAAGACTTGACTCAAGGACTTTCAAACTACAAATTATGCCCCACGGGCAAGAGTTAACTCTACCACGTTATATTTTCATTTATGAGATGTTCTACAACTATTGCCTTAGAGGCAAGACTTGGCTCTAGGACTTTCAAACTACAAATTATGCCCCACGGGCAAGAGTTAATTCTACCACGTTATATTTTCATTTATGAGATGTTCTACAATAATTGCCTTAGAGGGAAAACTTGGCTCAAGGATTTTCAAACTACAAATTATGCCCCACGGGCAAGAGTTGACTTTACCACGTTATGTTTTCATTTATGAGATATTCTACAACTATTGCCTTAGAGGCAAGACTTAATTAGCTCAAGGACTTTCAAACTACAAATTATGCTCCCCGGGCAAGAGTTGACTCTACCACGTTATGTTTTCATTTATGAGATGTTCTACAACTATTACCTTAGAGGCAAGACTTAGCTCAAGGACTTTCAAACTACAAATTATGTCCCACGGGCAAGAGTTGACACTACCACGTTATATCTTTATTTATGGGATATTCTATAACTCTTGCCTTAGAGGCAGGACTTAGTTCAAGTACTTTCAAATAATAAATTATGCCCCACAGGCAAGAGTTGACACTACCACGTTATGTCTTCATTTATGGGATATTCAAGACTTTGCTCAAGGACTTTCAAATAATAAATTATGCCCCACGGGCAAGAGTTGACACTACCACATTATATCTTTATTTATGAGATATTCTATAACTCTCGCCTTAGAGACACGACTTATCTCAAGAATTTTCAAAGAACTTCGTAACAACAATTCATGCCCTTAAATTTGCTTTGATGTCAAAAAAAGAAAATTTCTTTGTGGATTATCCAATTTTTTATTTATTAGCAAAATATAATAGAAGTCGGAAAACAGAATAAAGTGATCAAACAAAATAGAGAAATAAAAAAAAGATTGAGGAAAAAAAAGGAAAGAAAAAACATAAAGATCAAGAAAAAAGTGAAGAATTAAAAAAAATTGAGAAAAATAAAAATGAGATGAAAAATAAAAATAAAGTTTGAAAAAATAGGGAAAAAGGAGAACTGAAAAAAGAAAAAAATGATCAAACAATATAGAGAAATAAAAAAAAGAGTGAGAAAGAAAAAGGAAAGAAAAAAATCAATATTAAAAAGAAGCGAAGAATTTAAAAATTTGAGAAAATAAAAAATGAGAGCAAAAAATAAAAATAAAGTTTGAGAAAAATGAAGAAAAAAAAGAGAACTGATAAAACAAAAAATAAAAGAAAAATAAAGGTTAAAGACAAATGAATTAAAAAAATAAAATAAAAAAAGAAATAGATAATGCTTGAGAAAAAAGAAAAAAGAGAAAAAATAAAGTTTGAGACAAATGAATTAAAACATGAAAATAAAATAAAAGAAAAAAAATAAAAAGTGAAAATAATAAAATTAAAGAAAAAATAAAAAAGTGAAAATAATAAAAAATAGAATAATAAATTAAAGGAAAAAAATAAAAAGTGAAAATAATGAAAAATAAAATTTGAGAGACAAATAAGTATGGAAAGTTTTAAAAATATATTTGAGGTGTAGAGGGGTAAAATGGTACTTTTACAAAGAAATAGATAATGCTTGAGAAAAAGAAAGAGAAAAAATAAAGTTTAAGACAAATGAATTAAAACATGAAAATAAAATTAAAGGAAAAAATAAAAAGTGAAAATAATAAAATTAAAGAAAAAAATAAAAAAAAGAATAATAAATTAAAGGAAAAAAAATAAAAAGTGAAAATAATAAAAAATAAAATTTGAGAGACAAATAAGTATGGAAAGTTTTAAAAATATATTCGAGGTGTAGAGGGGTAAAATGGTACTTTTACTATGCTTAAAAAGTAAGGAAAATTATTTTTTAAAAACATTTTTTATTGGGGTCAAATATCTAAAGTCACTCATATTTGGGTCTATAACATGCACTTTTCGTAGATATCTGAGGTCTAAATTCACAAGTTTATCCTTGGTAGTCTAGAATATTTTGTCCAAATATTTACTTATTATTATCACGTGGATAAACTTTAAATACCGATTAATGATTTTACGTTATCACAAATAGTTTAGTGACTACATTAAATATAAAGTTTTAAACTATGGGAAATAATTTCTCTACTGCACAAAGATAGGGTAAGGTTGCGTACATTCTACCCTCTCTAGATCTTACTTGTGGCATGTCACTGTTACTTTGTTTCCATAATAGCTTTCTATTGTAAGGTTAGATACCTAACATGTCTTGAAAACTTTTAGTTGTTTCCTTTTTGTTCTTACTTTTGTAGTTATTTTCCTAAGAAATCTGTCGTATATTTTATTCAGTCGACAAACAACTATGCACTACTTATGAGTTTCAGAACGATCTAGTATAATCTTATAAGTAGAGTTTGGAGATAGTGTGGTGTGAACACAGATTTTAACTCTATTTTTGTGAAGGTAAAGTACCAAGAACACAAAATACATGAAGAAGAACACCAAGATGAAGAGTTGACTATATGAACAATAAATACACGATTTGAGGCTTGAAACACGTGGGAAAGGTTTTTCTAAAAATGATATTTGTTTCCTCTCCTCTGCAAGATTGCTATGAGATTATGTGCAAACAGATTTAGTGGATATGACAAGCCTATAAAATTTTTCACTAAGCAAATAGTGAAGAAATTCTTTTGAAAACCAAAAACTTAGACTTAGATCTTTTTGGAAATAAAAGATTTTTGTTGGAAAAGTCGTAAAACGTTTCTCTATTGAAAGTTGTGCATAAAAAGATACATTAACTCACAAAAGATTTGATTTAAATAGAATTGGTGGAAAGGATAGTACATTTTATTGAAAAGACACAAATTAAAAGGACACACCCTTTAATTTAAAAGACACCTCTTCATAAAATACTTATATTCAATAATTTAGTTTAAACAAAATCCAACAATCTCCAATTGATTTAAATATACTTAATAATTTGCTCGAGGTAAGTTTATTCGGACCCCATGGACTAATGATGAGCAGGTGTGAGGTGGGGAGGTTTGATGGATAAGTGAGATCTCGAAAGTTGATTCCCTCGGAAGGCACTTCAAAAGTGGTATCATCAAGATCGTGGAGACAAAGGAGAAAAGAGGGTCGGGCACGTCAGATGCACGAACCAACCTATATGGAAATAGGCATTGCAAGACTATTAACTAGCATCACTAACGACTTTGACACATGGCATGGAGACATTAACTTTAGTACTTTAATGGAATCTCTTATTGGTTGAGGTCCATTTTGCCGCAGCCTATAAATAGTTGATCCCTTCACTTGTAATGCAATTGCAAATTTATATTTTCCTTGTAATATAATTTGCTTTCCATATATATATAACATATCGAAAGACCCGAATTTGCTTTTAATATTGTTTATTCTTTGTTGGGGAAAAGGCATCGTTTTCACCCCAAACTATACCCAAAAAGTTTAAGTCACACCTAAACTATATAAGTAACTCATTACATACCTAAACTATATAAAAGTGATATTATTACCTCCCCGCGACACCCATTCTTGGGCGCGTATGTTACACTTATTTTAGGCGCGTCCAGCCTATTAAATAACAAACATAAACGGCTAAAAGTACATCATTTTTAATTTACAACGGATCTATTCTTATTTAAAGCCAATTTGGGGCTCAAAAGGAAACCCTAATTCCCAATTTTGTCTCTCAAAATCGAAATTGAAGAGCATTTGTTTGAAGAATTGGTAACTAAATCTTTCTAATACTTCCATTTCTTGCTATATTGATGATTATTTTGTCTTAATTTTGTTGTCATTTTCATAATTTTTTCTTCCCTCAAGTGTTGTTCAACTTCTCTTAAACCTTGTTTTCTTAATCAAGGTACTTTAATGACTAAGATAAGTTTAAGTAGACTTTGTAAGCAAGAAGAAGATCATGAGTTGGTCAAGGTTCAATGCAAACATGGATATTTTTTGCCTTTGATGACTTCATGGACCTCAAGAAATCCGGGTAGACAATATTGGACTTGTCCTTACTATGGAGTAAGTGAATTTTTCCTTCAAACATTGATCTTGAATAGTGTATACGAATCTAATTGCTTTCATTTTAGAATGCTAGATCATGCGATTTTTGACTTTGGAAGGATGATTCTATTGATGAACGATTGAAATTTGTTATTCCTAAATTGTTGGAAAGAATTGGGGAGCTTGAGGAAAGAGTTGAATCTTCGACAAATTGTGCACTTTGTGAACACAAAATAGTTGATGACAAGACTACTAGGACAACCAAATCTGTGGAGAGCAAAATAGACATGAACAAAATAGAATTGCAAATGGACAATTTTCAGGATAATTTGAAGATGATGAAGGCAAATGAGAAGAAATGAAAGATCAAGTTGGCTAAGTCCAAGAAAAGGGAAAAACAACTATGGACTACTCTCATTTGTGTATGTATTTTGGGTGTTACTTTTCTATTTCAATTCATGTTCTTGGAAGGAGCTCCAAGAAGGCTGCCCTAAACTAAGTTGCTTTGTTTTTGTTATGTTTTAAGGGGCTAAAATTTGTATCAATTATTAGGTGTTACCTTTGACAAATACTGTCAGTTTGTGTAATTAAATTGTTGTATAATGAAATTGTAAGGCTGAACTTGACAGTTTTGGTTTTGTTTTCAGTGGTTCTTTGTGTTGCAATTTGTATACATCACAACACTAAATGCAATCACAGCTGTTGTACAAGCACAAACACAAATTTCAACATCACAATACAAATTTAACATTAATAAATGCAGTCACAACTGCTGCAAAAGCACAAACACAAATTTCAGCAACAATGAACTTACAACTGCATAATCATTAACCAAAAATGAGTGTCAATTACATCTTGCAGCCAAATACATTTACAAAAAGATTAGCACTGTTAAACTAATTACAGTTACGAAATACAGTCAAAGCTGTCACTAATAAATTGTTCTTAAAACAGTCATAGCTGCCAACATCAGTGAACTACCAAAAAGTAGTCTTAAATGCAGTCCCAGCTGCCAACATCAGTGAATTATCAAAAACAGTCTTAAATGCAGTCACAACTGCCAAGCTTTATACAGTGTTAAATGCAGTCTACACCAACTTCTCATAGATATTGAATATTGGAGCTTTCTTGACTCAAGTGTGTAGCCTTAGACCTTGTTTGCATTCGTTTTCTGCCTCTCATTTCTTGTAGTTGCCTGGAGGTCATAGCTTTTTTTCCTTTCCGTTTTACACCAGTTTTTGGTGTATATCCGAGATTTTCAGTCACAAATGTTGAAGACTTGATAGTTTTGAATCTTTCACTAGGTATTCCCGGCTGCTCAAATGAAGAAAGTGTCAACTTTAGTAAATGAAATTGTAGTAAATAAAATTTAGATAGTAAATATAGTAGTAAACTTACATTAAGAATTGTGCATTCACTTTGTGTGTGAAGTAATCCCATTCCAATCATTCTTGGTCTGTCAGCACACTAAAAAGAAAGAAAAGAAGATATTTAGAATAAGGTAAGCATAATTAGTTCACAACACTGTCAAATTAAATAAAATACCTTTTCTGTAGAATTCTTTGGTGGTCTACCCCTTCCTCTTCCAATCGAACTCTCCCTTTTCCAATAGTAGGTGCTGCACTTGGGACTGCACTTGGACCTGCACTTGGGTCTGCATCAGCAAATGAACTTGGGCCAGAATTTGCATTAGTACCAGTAGCAGGTGCACCTGTTGGACATCTTCTTTTGTTGTGACCCTTGCTATGGCAAGTGCCACATGAAATCTCAATCCCCCTCTTGGACAACTTTCCAGTTTTATTTTTGGTTTCACCTTCTTCTTTCTTTCTATTCTTTCCAGGCCTACCTGGCAGCTTCTTAACAGAATGTAGCATGACAGAGATATTCTGTAATTGTGGCCACATCTTCATATTCAAAACTAGTTAAATGAAGAAACTATATGTGTTCATATAAGTTTCTCTATTGTACCAGTGAGAGATGTAGTTTATTAGTTTCAGTTTTTTTATGGTGAAGAGTAGCCACTGCATGAGCACAAGGTATATCCTTCAACATCCATGATCTACAACTGCAATATTGTCTAGCAAGATCCACAATAAGCCTATATCCTCTATCAAGCACCTCATACCTTGTATCAGAATTCCATTCTATGCTGCACTTCATAGACCTTGTTGTATTATCATTTAGCACTTTCATAGCCATTGGAGAAATGTCACTGATCCAAGTTTTACAAAAATCCTTCATCTGTCCCACTCATTTCATTATTTTTACCCTTATCTCCTCTAACATTGTAATTATAGTCTTATGCCTAGCTCCTAAAACCTATGCATTAAAACATTCTACTATGTTGTTGTCTACAACATCACACTTTATTCCAAAGCTAAAGTAAACCTTGCTTTATCTTTCTGGATTAAAATACATCTACTTATCTAGTATTTATTCTCCCCCCAACATCTTCATATAGCTAATGTTATCTCTAAGCTCAGCCTCAAAGGTAGATCGTGCACACCTTCAAAAATATTTTTTCTTCTCAATACCTCTACATATAGCATCTTTTGACCAGTTTGCAAGGACATGCCTTGCACATATTCTATGTTCAATATTTGGTAAATATTCAGTTACAGCAATTTCTAATTCCTATAACAAAAATAGAAACAGAAATAGTTATAACATAAACAGAAGCAAAAACAATATTTCTTTACCTTTTGCATGTCTGTTATCACTGTCAAATCTGTCCCATCTCCAAGCTGAAGAGCTTCTTTTACAATCCTGATAAACTAACTCCAAGTGGTCTTGTTTTCAATCTCAACCACTGCCCATGCCAGTGGCAACATTCGATTATTACCATCTTTACACACAACAACTAATAACTGCCCTTTTGTCACTCCTTTTAAAAAACATCCATCCAAACCAATGCACTTCTTACAACCAACTAGGAAGGACTTCCTCATTGCATTAAAACATATATAGAAACCTTGAAACATTTTTCTACCATCTTCAAATATTTCATCATGAAGCTTCACTACACATGTACTACCTAGATTTAATCTTATCAACTCATCTCTATAATCTGAAATTCTCTCAAATTCCAGATTATAGTTACCCATCAGTTCTGCAATCACCTTATTTTTTGCTCTCCTACGCACTATTCTTCCAACATGTAAATCCAGCTCCTTCTTAATAAGCAGATGAAACTCAAAAATTCTAATATCTGATTGTTCTTTTATCCTTTCATTGAAGTGGCTAGCTAAGAACTTGGTATTACAAAGTATGTTCCTATTGATAGTATCACACTTATGAACTGGATTGTAGGTCTTCACAACAAAGTTCATAGACCTAGAAAAAAATGCTAGCATAAAGAAGCCATGGACAACCAGTTGTACACCTAACCCTTACCCTTGTAGGTTCATTAACATATTTCTCAATTGCAACATGTTCAGAAATAGCTTATTTAGTAACAGCAGCTCTAAATTCATTAACACTTTCAAAAACAAGTCCTAACTCCCACACAACTTTCTAACAATCTGAACTATATGCAACTCTCTTAACTTTTTTCCTCCTTCTAGCTTTATCTCTATGTTCAACCTGTTCAACTTTATCTTCTTCATCTATTACATCATCTGAATCAGTTTCAAAGCTGGCTGCTTCATCATATGGGTAAAAAGGTTCATCACCAGCTAACTTACCCTCCAAACAATTTCTATCACCACCTGCAGATTCATCATAGCTAATATCTGGTCCCTTTCTTCTAGTTCCTAACTTAATATGTTCAGGAATTACTGGTCTCTCTCTCCTCTTTCTTCTTTTTCTTTTCTTTTTTTTCCTTAAAACCTCTTAACTCTTCATCCATATATTCATCCACATCACTTCCAATCTCTACACTTCCATCAATAGATTCTACATCTGAATCTACAACAGATTCAAAAGGTGCAGCAGTAGAATTAGTAGGAGCAACAATAGAACTACTAAGAGCAGCAGTACAACTACTGGGAGCAGCAGCTATAGGAGAAGAAACATGAGCAGTAAGTTGGTCAGTAGGAGGAGAGGAAACATAAGCATTAAGTTGGTCGGTAGGAAGAGAAGGGATATAATCAGTTAGTTGGATAAAACAAAGAGAAGTATGAGAAGTAGGTTGGACAGTAAGAGGAGAAGAAGTATGACCAATAGGTTGGTCAAAAGAATGGGCATCTTCACTATTTTTAGATGCCCTGTCAACACTCTCAATGTCATTTTCAGTGTATTTATTAAAAGACACACCACTTTCCCCCTCCACATGCCCTTCTCTATCACTTACAAATTTCAAAAGTGGGACCATCTCAGGTTCACCAATCATGTGACACACAAAAGCTTCCAAAACTTGCCCATTATCCATTTTCTTTGAAATGTCAAGTGTGTCGACCTAATTTCTTTTAATATAGAACACTTGGGCAGTCTAACATATAGTAAGCATTGTTCGGGAATATACCCTAAATACCTTACATAATCCCTAAATTCAAATAAAGACAACCTATCTACATCAACATCTAAAAATTCAGTAACTTGTCCACCCTCATATCTTTTTCCTTTTTTTTCCTTCACCTTACCCATATTAAGTTCTCCACCATGGTAAAATCTCAAAGTGATCAGTTCAAAACTCATTTTATAAACCTGAAATCATTGACCACAAAAACACAATAAAGATACAAATCTCATAATACACAAAAATAAAAAAGATACAAGTCTCACAGTACACAAAAATTAAAAAATTATAGTATTTATGCAACAATTACAAGTATCACATGTTATTTATCACATATTAAACCTCACAGCTCATATTGTTATAGATTGAAGCACATAAACAAACTATAACAGATCAGTTTTCAAGATAAATTAAAGACAACATAAACTCCTAATTCAAAAACCCTAATTAAAAACCCTAGTAAAATTGAACTATTATAAATTTCAAGGGTTATATTATCACATATTGAGCATCTAAATGGAAATAAAATATTAATTTAGACAAATTAAAGATGGAAAAATCCTAACTCAAAAAACCCTAGATCTAATTTAGGAATGAAAATAAATCCTAGATCTACTATATTTAGGATAGAAAAAAACTAACCTTTGAACTGAAAATCAGTAGTTCCTACATAAAAGATCGTAACCTTAAGTGTTTATCCTAGATCGTACCACCTCCGTTGAAATCAACCCAAGCAACTTCATCTGAAAAGAGATAAAAAATAATTTTTACTTGTCAACAACGAAACACAGAGCAAAATTATTGTTTATCTCTTCTATCGAGTTTAAATTTGATAAAAAAATTGAAAAAAAAAAGGGTGAATCTTCTACCACGTTTTTGCTCTTATCTGATGACTTTTCATTTGGATGGAGAGGTTTAATCGGGTTAGGGTATAATATGAGGTTGGGTCGGGTCGGATAGGTTAAATAGATGGGTTAAATAGTTAGATGGGTTAAAAGAGTAATAGGGCGGGTTAAGCTTTAATAAAAAGAAAAAATTAAATTAGACACGTGGCACCACAAGAGGGCGAGTGGAGTGCACTCCACTCATTAAACTTGGGCATGGGTGTCGAGGAGAGGTAATAATATCACTTTTATATAGTTTAGGTGTGTAATGGATCACTTATATAGTTTAGGTTTGACTTCGACTTTTCGGGTATAGTTTGAGGTAGAAACGATGCTTTTTCCCTTCTTTGTTGTTATATCACTTTCTTTCCTTTTGAACTGCTTATTTAATAATCACATACTCGTCAACGTATCTTAAAAGGAGTTAAACTAAAACGCATATATAAACAATAAAATTCGTGTCAAAAAAATAATAATCTTTGATGAGTAAAAGATAAACAAGTAGACAAGTTAGGGATCGGATACTAGTTAAAGACAATAATTTTGGTTATACAATTTAGAATTTAGCTTAAGTACTTCCTTGATCTTTGATGAACCAAGGACCTTGAGATTAATTGTAAAAATGATATTTTCAATTCCCCTATGATATTCTTTGAACATCACTAAAATTGTGGACCAAAATATTGGATCAAATCAGAGTCCACAACCGGCCAAAAATATAAAAAAACAAAAAGACAAATACAAAAGGTCAAGATTGAAAGTAAGGTTTTGTGAACATGATAGTGACACTAGATAAAACACTTCATTAGGAGGTGACAAATAGATGAATTGAATTACAATTAACTGTGTTAAAATATATTTAGTTGATACATAAACTCATTCAAGAGTTAATCGAGTTGAAATATATTACTTTGGGCTAAAATTGAATTTATGATTCAACTTGCCTAATTTATTCTAAATTTTAAAATTCTTTATTTATATAGTAATTTGTTTGCGTACGGAATGGAACTTTTTTTCTTATATATGACATATCAAATAAAAAAATATTTTTTAAAAATTATTTTAATAAAAAATTTCATAGATTAATTTGAATTGCATATCAGCTCAATTTTTAAATAAATTAAATTAATAGGAATGGAAAAGCCATGGCCATTCGGCCAAATCATATAGGTGGGTAGTCATTTTCTTTTTAAAATATTTGATTTTTTTTTCCTTTTTGCTTTTTTGGGGGCTAAAAATATATGTGTTTTTACAATCAAATACAAATATTTAATAATTATATAAAATATGTATCTATGTAGAATGTATATATAAATTAGAAATTATCTGAAGTCGTTTGGTACACCTATGAGATAAAATATTCCACAAGACTATTTTATTCCACCATCTGCAGGAGATAATAACTCCAATATTGTAGTACAAATAATTTGATAAAATAGTTCTGAAGTTATTTTTCCTTGAACGTTTTTTATTATTGTTGTATAGAATATGTATATGTATAGAAATTGTATCATATATTTGTATAAGCAAGAGAAGACTAGTGGGCTGGGCAAACGAAAAAAAATAGACTTTTTGTTATGACCTGAAATTAGTTTGGCTGAAGGGTCATTTCTGTCATTTCCCTTAAATTAAGCAGCCCAAAATGAATTAGGTTAATAAAATAAGAAAAACATCAACTCTTCCAATTTAAATAAGTGTAAACAACATAAATCTCCTACCTATTGAAACTAATTACATAAAATTCCTTCTAGTTTTCTCTCTCCCGAATTTTACAAATATACTCATACATTTTGCTGCTCATCATACATAACTCGAATGTATGATAAAACAGTTAATCCTATATTTAAAGATGATAAAATATGTTCTCCTACATTCATGGAAAGAGTAATCAAATAAAATCTTTCATTCCCTTAAATAAAGCCATTAATTGCCTATAATTATGTTTTGTATGATTAAATAAAATAACTGAAATTTAAATTCAAAAAAACTCTTAAACATCACTGTTAGTTTTCCTCATTTTTAATGACGTTTTTAAAAAAAAAAAATGTCTTCGTCTTTCTTCAATTCTCGAAAAAAAATAAAATGAACATCCACATATTGTTGCGTCATTTCGGAATTTGGGAGTTGAAAATCATTTATCAATTTTATAAAAGTGATGCAATTATTATTTTGGAAAGTATTAACTTTTTGAAATTGATTGCTACGATCGCGATGGAATTGAATATTGACGAACTTCGTACAAAAATTGAAGTAAAATACACAACAATTTCACATGTATGAGGACAACTTATACATTTAAAAAATAAATTGCAATAATTTATAATGTCATACTACACATCTAAATTTTTCACCTTAAACATGTATGACCTATATATCTTGACAGAAGATATAATGAAAATTTATACAAAAATAAGACTTTCTAACAGTATAATACCACATAAAGCATAAAATACACCTTATAAGGATTTTTATGTATAATATATTAAAATATATATCTTCAGGCTTATATTATATTATATATTATATAGATGAGGTGGTTTCGACCACTTCTCATGCAATTACCAAAAAACTCCTCCACTCCAACATAATTACATATCATGCCCCAATATATAATAATTTCATTGTTTTATCATAATGGTTTAAATATTTAATATGTTCTATTAATTTATATTAATTAACTATAACTACATATTGGAAGTAATTTTTTTTTTTATTTAATTGGCTATCATGTTCAAAACTAATTTATTACCACGAATCACAATAATTAATAACTTAAAATATTTAAAAGACATATAAAAATTTTATTGACTCTCATTATTTTAGCATCTCATTATTTTAGCAATGCTACATAAAATGAGATAAAAGAAAAAGTACTGCAAATCATAATAATTAACAATTTAAAATATTTAAAAGATATATAAAAATTTTAGTTGATTCTCAAAATTGTATCGAAGCCACATAAATTGGGACACAAGGAGTAAATATGTTATTTGATAATTACGTAAAGTTATTATAAATCACAATAATTAATAAGCTAAAATACCTTTTTAAAAATAGATAAAAGTTCTATTCAACTCTCAAAATTTTATCAGTGCACCATAAATCATGACAAAATAAAAAATTATCTTAATTAATTGCAACTAAATATTTAAAGTAAATCAATTTTATTATTTTAATTGACTTTTATATAGAAAATAATATTTTTATTTATTTATTTATTTATTTTAGTAAATTTAAATTTTAAAATTATTTTTTTATATAGAAATACTAATGTTTAAACTTAACTTTAAATTTTTAAAGTAAAAATTTAATAAATTTAATTTAATAAATAAATTTCTAATGAATATTTTCTTAGAATTTGTGTTGGGTCAATATGTACCAAGTTAAAAAGAAATAAAGAAAAATATATAGTAAAATTTTATTATTATGAAAGATAAATATAATGCACTATCCAATAATATTTAATAATATCATATTTTGCATATACAAATATAGCATCCCATATTTAATTAATATACTATTTCGATGAATTATCGATGATTACTATTGGATATAATAAAATTATATTAATTTTTATAGTAATAACATAATCAATCGCTCTTAATTAAATATTATGAGTCATCTAGTTATTAAAAAAATAAAAAAATATTTAATAATATATAAAATGCGAAATTAACTCTTAATGTTTTAAATTAAATTTTCGCCTTTCGAACGCTGATTTTACTATATCATTCCTTATTATAAGTCATTTATGTATTAGAAAAATAAGAATAACAAAATGATATGTCAATATGAAATATTTGATTGACTATCAAAATTATATTAGTGTCACATAAATTGAGACGGGACAGAAGAAGATATAAAGCAACATATATTATTTGAAAATGAAATAAAAAGTACTGTAAATAACAATAATTAATAAAAATAAATAAAAATTGACTGATTTCTGCTGCTTCAAACGTGTTTTTAATGTATCACCCGCAATTAATTATCATAAGTCACTTATGTATT
>NC_061122.1:16246292-16426281 GCF_002878395.1 Capsicum annuum | reverse complement strand
TATATATATATATATATATATATATATATATATACAATGAATAAAAAATTTCATGATATTTTTTTAAAAAATAAAAATTACTATATATACTCAAAGGGAAAAAGAGTAAAAACACACAAGAGATAAATGTAGAGATATCAAGAAGCACCAAATGGATTATTAACATTTGTAACATTCAACATATTTCTAATGTTTTCAAGTTCTTCTTAAATCAACACATACACATAATAAAAATAATAAATAATAATAATTGCATTTTACTATATCACCTCTAATTAATTATTATGGTCATTTAAGCATTGTGCCACCAAAGTTGAAATAGAAAAAATATTATAAATCACAATGATTAAAAATTTAAATTATTTAAAAAATATAATTGGCTATCATCGACACAAAACTCTGAACAAGGAGAGTAGCATATATTATTCAAAAATTACGTAACAAGTATTATAAATTACAATAGTTAACAATTTAAAATATCTAAAAATAATTTAATATGTTATATATTTCAAAAAAACTATATGAAAAATACTAGAAATCACAATAATTAACAACTTCAAAAATTTAAAAGATATAAAATATTTGGTCGACTCTTGAAATTATATTAGTGTCACTAAAATTGGAATAGAAGAAAAGTGTTATAAATCACAATAATTAAAAACTTAAATTATTTTTAAAATATAATTAACTGTCAATGCCACAAAAATTTGGACAAGACAATTAGCGTATATTAATTTAAAAATTACATAAAAAATATTATAAATTACAATAGTTAACAACTTAAATTATCTAAATACATATTAAAATAACATATGTTGAACTCATGCTGAATTCCGGATGAATCCTATAAAACATATGCAATCCTTTTATTAAAAAATTTTATTTAAATATATCAAGATTGAAAAGATAAATAAATATCTTAATGTTGGATCCGTACTGACACAAACCATGCTCCTCTAGTTATAAAGTAGAATAAGTATAAGGGCAATTTATACATTTTAAAAATAAACTGCAGTAATGTGTAATGTCATATTACACATTTAAAAATTTTAGTTTAAACATGTATGATTTATAAGTTTGACAGAAGGTATAATGAAAAATTATACGAAAATAAGACTTTTTAACTGTAACATACAACAAAAAACACAACGAATGTAATAAAAACTTCTAATGTATAACATATTAAAAATATACTATATCACTATACTTATATTATACATTAGTCTTCCAAAATAACTAATGTATAATGCCTGATAATTATATCTTATACTTTCAAATAAAAACTTTAAGAATGTATAATGCTATACCATACATATAAAATATTAACATTATACATTATTTATCTATAAACTTGTCAGAATGTATAATGTAACCTTATACAAATTTCATAGATTATAATTGTATAATTCGACTAAATACAAAAAACAACCTCTTCTATATATACAAAAACTTATATTGTACATAAGTGTGTTAATAAAGTAACGTATAATGTATAAAATCTACATCTTTGGACGCGATGACAAGTAATTTTTTTTCATCGTAGCAAATCACTTATTCTTTTGAATAGCCTCGGTGTACAAATTGCAGTTATCTTTGCAACCACAAAGCTAGCCTGCTTCAACAAAAACAAACATAAAGTTAGACAAAATATTGAAACATATAAAATAGAATCTTTCAAACATAAAGTTAGATCCAAGAATATTAGAAGAATTTGATATTATAAAATAGAATCTTTGAAAGAGTATTAAAAAAATATAAAATGGAGCAAGATCATTCCTTTTCAAAAATAGAATAATATAAACAAATATTAAATAATCAAATAATTAGGATTTAGATTCTTAGAGAAGATTGAGTACGTGATTTCGTTGATTCAATCGTTTGAATAAACACCGTCGTGCTCTTTACACAAGATTCATTTTCCGTGGCATGTTTCACCCCGTTGTGCTCTGCTACTGCTGATGACTCAATTGAGATTTTTTGAAACTTCTGATAATTCGTCGCCATTTTTTTTGTTTTTGTTTTCTCAAGTAAGTTCATGACTTTCTGATTTGGTGAAGTTAAAAAAATAAAATAAAAATTAATGAATGAAATTAATAAGTTCAATTAATGTTTGAAAACTTACAATAATAAACTGTAAGTATGATTGCTTGATTTTAGGTGTGAAAAAAGGGATTGAATAATGAAGGATAAACTGATTTGTAATGGGAGAGAAAAAGAGGGAGGAAAAAGACGGTCTTTTTTGGGATATATAATATTAAGGAGAGAGAAATTACCAAATAAGGAAATTTTTGTAATTATTTTGAGATTTGTGTAAATACTTTATCAATTTGGATTTAATGTAATTATGTAACTTTAACTTATGTATATAGGTAATTTTTAGTTTAAATAAATTAGGTGAATCATGATTTTATAAGCTCAATTCTATCGTTCCTAAATACTTCGCAGGATTAATAATACTATTGATTTGTGGACCACACAAAAATCCATAGATTTAAATGTAAGAATAATTGCAATTCAAATCGTACAAGTACCATTAATTTTTCAATTTTAACATTTAATAGTTATGTAGACATCATATAAAATGATCAACGTTAAGATTTGTCAATTTTCTCATCCATTTTAAACATTAACATAAAATAAAAAGTGAGAAACTGATTTGTTCAACATGACATCATATCAAGTCACACATCTTTCTCCTCTCTCTCTCTTTAATTTGTTAAATTTTATTTTGATCTCTTCAAATTTCAGTATTTCACTAGTTATTGAATGAAGAAAATTTATTTGGATTATTCAAGTCAATTACTCAGGAATAGAAAAAACAGTTAAGAAGTATCAATCAACAACAATAATTAATTTGTTATTGGTTATTAAATAATTGTGATCCATGTGTTAAACTACCAACTAATGTCATTATGTGGTATTACTTTTTTCTTTTTAAAAAAAGTTCTTCTCTCCATTTTTGATTTATGCTTTTTGAGTAATTTAATACGTGCGAGACAAAATAGGCTGCTTCACCCTTAATCAGAGGTCGAGGATTCGACCTTGGACATGAAAAAAACTCTGTTGGGAGTGCTACCCCCGAATGAGGTCCTACCTGACGCGAATCCGAATTAGTCGGGTTCCAATATGGGTATCCGGATGGGAAACCAAAAAAAAAAATAGTCACAAAGTGTAGCGATATTTTTAATAATGTGAAACATTTTGAAAAAAATATTATGAGCTTAGCATAAAACATATAATATATCAAATACTGTTAAAATTATTTTAACTTAACACAAAGTAGTATTGATTTGGTAATTACCTAGTATATAATTAATAATCTATGAAAAAATAGGAGATAAGATTAATGCATTTCTCATTGTGTGTGCCTAACTAGCAAACTCCTATTTTCTTTTTACAAAACTTAAGCATTTAAATAAAATTTGTGTATGATGAGAGTAATTATATTAAATATGGAAAGTCTGTCTTCAAGTTATGCCAACATGCACCAAGCAATGTGTTTATTTTTTTTTTTCATTGCTAACATGGAATGTAAAGCTATTGATTTCTTTTTAAATTTTAAAAAATTTATTTATTAATACTCTAAACTGATTCATATTTACTTTTTTGATTATTTATTCCGAAAATACATGCTCCTCGTGAAGAAAGTGTTTATAAAATGAGGAAAAATTATATTAAAGAATATCTAATTTCTACCATTATAATTATTTATTTTTTATGAATAAGTCTTTATAAGTAATAATAAAATAAATTATACTAGCTTGTACTTGTATTATTTATATTTCACTAAAATATCATATTATGATTATAGAAAAATCTAACATCTAGTTTATTATAAAAATGATAATTTTGTGCCAAATTTATATATATTTTTGATAATTTTTAGACTTAAGGATACAAGTCATGCTTTTTTATTAAAAAAAGAAAATATATTTTAGAAAAAAATAATAAGTTTATGCCGAACTTATAAATATTTTTGATAATTTTTAAACTTATGGATATAAGTCATGCTTGTTTCTTAAAAAAATAAAAAAAAATATTTCAGAAAAAAACAATAATTTTATGCCAAACTTATAAATATTTTTGATAATTTTTAAACTTATGGATATAAGTCATGCTTGTTTCTTAAAAAAAAAAAAAATATTTCAGAAAAAATAATAATTTTATGCCAAACTTATAAATATTTTTGATAATTTTTAAACTTATGGATAAAAGTCATGCTTTTTTCTTAAAAAAATAAAATAAATATGTTTCAGAAAACTATAGTCAAACATATTTTTATCTAAATCAGATTTCCTAAATCCCTTTCAATAAAAATAAATAATTTAATAAAAAAGAACTTAAATCCCAAGTCAGATGGACCCCACCAATCACAGATGTCTTGTCCAAAAATATAACCCAATATAAAATAACATAAAATTGCAATAAACAAACACAAATTCTCTCTTTTCTTTTTTTTTTTTGGTTCACCAAAAATAAATTCCATTTTCTTGTTAGAATTCCGTAAAAAAATAAAATTAAATTCAACCACCGCCGTGATCGAGTCGCCACCGCCGCCGCTGTCATGTATCGGAGTCGGTCGGCGCGATCTTCGTCACTCCGTGAACCGGACAGTCGACTCAGTGAGTCCGATAAAATTGAAGGTGCTGGTAGTTGGGATGCTCTTGAATGGACCAAAATCGATGTAATTATTTTTCTTTTTTTTTTACTTCTTTTAGGGTTTGAATTTGTTGAAATTCAATTTTGAGATTTCGTTAATGTGTGTAAAATTTAGGATTTTAATGAATTTGATGTTTTTTCCTTTTTTGTTGTTGCTATTTTTGGTAAATTATGTGTGCAGCCTGTTGCGAGGTCGGTTCCGAGTGGAGTTAAGCAGTTTTTGTTGGAAGCGGAGCATGTTATAGTAGAGGTAATGCTATATAACAACTCTGCGTTTTTGGTGTTTGTATGTGTACTGCATTTTTAGTAATTGTGTATTAGATAGTTTAGTGATTATTGTTGTATAATTAGAGTGTGAATTGCAGAATATGGATTTTTTTTGGGAAAGAAATCGACAAGAAAATAATTACATCAAGCATGTTATAGTTGAGGTAATCTGTGTGTGTTTTTGGTGTATGTATGCATACTGTTTAGTGCATTTTCGAGATGTGTGCTACAGTGAAATTAGGACTACTGATAATTTCTCTGTAATTAAAGCACGGAATACGATTTTTTTGGAAAGAAATCTGCAAGAAAATAATTCAATCAAGCATGTTTTTAGTTGAGGTAACGCTATTACTGTGTGTGTTTTTGGTGTTTGTATGTGTAGTGCATTTTCGAGAATTGTGTCCTGGACAATGAAATTAGGACTCTAGTGGTTATTGCTGTGTAATTAGAGTACGAAACTGCTTTTTTTTTTTTTTTTGGAAAGAAATCTGCAAGAAAATAATTAGAGGAACAGTGTTATTAAACCAATCGCAAGTGATGAAAAGTGAGGGTTGCTTGCGTATCAAAGGAATGTGGCTTGAAATAATGATACCCAAAGTGATCAAGAAAGAAGTTGGTGGTTCTCTGAATCTCAACTTTGAAGAATTGGATTAATATTCGCAATATTATATATCGGATGCTATATCTGTGTGTATTTTTGGTGTATGTATGTGTAGTAGATGTAATGCTATATCCGTGTATGTCTTTGGTGTATGTATGTAGTAGAGGCAATTGTATATTTGTGTGTTTATAGTGTATGTACGTGTAGTAGAGGTAATGCTATATACATGTTTTTTTTGTGTGTATATACACGTAATGCATTTTCAAGAATTGTGTCCGGATCAATGAAATTAGGATTCTAGTGATCCGTGTAATTAGGGATACAATGGAATTAGGATTCTAGTGAGTATTGTTGTGTAATTAGAGTACGGTATGCAGATGTTTTTGAAAAGAAATTTGCAAGAAATAATTTCGTCAAGCATGTTGGAGTTGAGGTAATGCTATTACTGTGTGTTTTTGGCATATATATATGTGTGGTGCATTTTTGAGAATTGTATCCTAGACAATGAAATTAGGATTCTAGTGATTACTACTGGGTAATTAGAGTAATGTTTTTGGATAGAAATCTGCAAGAAAATAATTAGAGGATAATTTCTAGTGTTATTAAAAACCATCGCAAGCAATGAGGAGGGGGCATGTGCACTTCAAAGAAACGTGACATGAAAGAATGATACACAAAGTGTTTAAAAAAGAAATTGGGTGGTTATTTGAATCTCAACTTTGAGATGTTGGACTAATATTTGCTGTACGATCTTGGTTAAAAGTTGTCAGTTCACCTAAGTTTTGAGGTTCTTAAATGGGTTACTACGATTAACCAACCACCTTGTGAATTGCGAATATGTCCTTGTGATATTTGGATAAGATAAAGTAGAGATTGAGAATAATGGCTTAGCTTTAACTTTTCACTAGAAGATGGGCATCTCATTTTAAGGGAACTCAGTACTTAGGTTTGGGGTTCTGATATTAAAAGCTTTTATTTCCATCCCCCATAAGAACTGGTCTCCTAACTTTAACTAAAAAGCTGCCTTTTAACTCTTAAGTAAGACTCCAAGGGCCTAAATTGGAGTAAGTTAGACTTCGTGTATCAGCTATTAGCCTTATTCTTTTGCAATTTAGTTACTGACTTTGTCTTTAAAGCTTTTGGACAAGAATGTGGTTGAACTACTCTTTCTTTCTTTTTGGTTTTACTGAAATCTTTGACTATTTAAGCCTTTCAGCTTCTTTTCAGCTTAAGAAATTTTCTTTTTAAATCATTTTCAAAAAAAAAATATAATATATATATATATATATTATAAGCGATGTCGCTTCAAGTACATTTATCCAATTATCTAAAAAAAGTATACCTTTATTATGTTTTAGTGTAAGTAGTGTAATGAGAATTATTTCCCCCTTCCAAATCCAAGGGACTTACATATAGAGGGTTCTTGGCTTGGCTTATCTCAAGTGCTTTTGGCTTTTAAGCTCTAAAAAGTTCAAAAATAAGCTAAAAGCCAAAAGTTGGGCATTCCCAACTTATGGATTTTAGCTTTTAGCTTCTAGCTTCTAAGCTACTGTAAAAAAGCCAATCCAAACACCCTCATAGCGAGACATTGTGAAGAACAATGAAGACAACCTCATAGTAAAACATTGCGAAGAACAATGAAGGAAGTCTGAAAAGCCCTCAGGTTATTGTTTCAAACAAGATGCTGACAGTTTATTTCTGCATTTTCTATCTTTAGAAGCATTTATTATCTAATGCATAAGATACAAAATATGATTCGCTCGTACACTGCTATTTAATATTTCGTACACTGCTATTTAATATTTCTCCTTATCTTTTGGGAAGACATGATGCTGGATTGTGAAGGTGTTAAAATATGATTCGCCACACATACTCTGGTATTTATATGTTGATTTCATTTATAGTTAATTTTTTTGAGGAAAGGGTAGCTGTACATTCACAAGATTCTCACCATCCAAATTTGGTGAGAGTAAAACCTCACAAGATTTCATTTATAATTACTGTATATCTTGATTGTTTCTTTCTTATGATTGTTTGGTTGTTTATCTCCTCATGAGCTTCTTAATAGGGCTTCATTTTGACCATGAATATGTATTGTATTGGAACAAACTATTAATACGTTATTGATAAAATGCCTCTGTACGAACGCCTCAATTTGATTTTGTAGAGGCTTTCATTAGTTTCTGTTCTCTTCAGTTGCCACAATTTTGAGTTGGCACAAGTCACAAGGTGAACTGATCTTTTCCAGGGTTATGGAGTAGTTCTTGTCAACACTGATGCTGCTGGAACCTTATACGTGACTAATTTTCGCCTCCTTTTCTTGGTAAGTATTGCATGCAGTTCTCTTATTATTCATCGGATGGTGTATATGGCCAAAATCCTACATTTGCATGCATTCTGGTTGTACAAGTCCCCTTTTGAAAATATATGCCAGTGATATTGTCCTCTGTGGGAAGTCACTAAATTGTTGTTGATATTGCCCTCAAATATTGCAAATTCATTTTATATATTACTATGATGTCGAAAACCTCCTCTCTGTCTTCACAAGGTAAGGGTAAGGCTGCGTTTACACCACCCTCCTCAGACCCCACTTGTGGGATTATATTGGTTGTGTTGTTGTATAATATTATAAAGATTTATAAGGCACTGATATTTGAAGGTCTAATGTTAATCATGATAGCCATACTGATGAGGTATTTAGATTGTTAAAATTTGTAAATGCTACTGTCTATCCATTTCTTTTGGGTGCATGAGCCTTGACTTTAAAAAATTGTTCTTATCTTCTTTTTCTCTACAGGGAGACAACTTAATGCAATTTTAGTTACTCTTTTGTTTTTTTTGATGAAATAAGAAAATTTGTATAATAGGGCATCAGGAAGATGCAATAAGTACAAAAGAGGGAAGTAGAAGTCAGCTCGGTATGGAAAGTGCTAAGCTAGAGCAAAGAGCTGACAAAATCCCAAAAGTTAATAGGGCAATACAGGGCTACTAAATTTTGCCAACTATAGTCTATATAACCATAAAAGACATCTAAATTTAAGAGTATGGCAAGAAGTTGATAACCCATCAAAGCGTCTGCGATTCCTCTCTGCCCAAACACACCAATTCTCCATTATATGTCTATCTTATGTTTTCATGTTCGGAATTGGTTGTTTGCAGTACTGACATGATAGGTCATAGATCTCATCTCCAGGGAAAAAAGGAAATTAACACAAGATGTTAATGAAATTTCTTGATTTCCGAAGCTTTTCTCCCAGGTCATGCAGACCTAGCTTTCGGTTTATCTTAAACCCTTTTATATACACGAGGATATGACCTAAAATCTGCATATCATGGTCCCAAATTTCCACATGTCATTATCAGTCATAAAAAACAATTTTAGCACCTACAAACAAAGAAGTTACAAAGATAAAAAGAAGCTTCTAGGAAAAGCAAAAAAGGGAGTTCGAGACAGAGAAGAATAGTCGATTCAGAAGCTAACCCAATTACAGCAATGTGAAGACAATGAAAATTTGAACATACTAACAAAGAAGAGGAAGTTGAGGGCAGAAGATTAATAAGAACAGCATACTAGTCGTCAGTTCACCTGGCTCCTTTAAGTTGAATAGTGTGGCTCAAGGTTACCCTTGTCAAAAAACAAGTGGCCTGGCTCTCTTGCTAACTTAAGGATAGATAACAATTCCTTAACAGTGTCAAGACTAATGTCCATGAACTTGGCACAATGTTCAAATGACTGAGCCCATAAGATGGCTTGCCTTTTCTTTTCCTAGCCTACTTAATTGTATACGAAATATTTCTCTCCAATTTTCCTGGAAACCAAGGCAAGGGCAATTTCATTTTGTTGGTGATTTCTGAAACATTGTCTTGGATAAGACTACAACCAGAGGCTTCAAGATGTATCTAATGGAGATGTTTCTGTCCTCTTGTCAAAAGAGACTATTTTCCCATTTGAGGTGTTGATGGGTTGGGCTGTTGGGTGTGTGTCTGTGTGGGGGGAGGGGAGATACGTTCTAATTTATATGTTGGTTTTGTTAACAGATGAAGTTCTTAAAAGTAAAAATAAGCAGTCCTTGGCCTCTTGTCAGTTGCATTTTGTTACATACACGTGTAGGATTAGTGTCTACTTGACTGAATGTGGTGTAACGTCTTCATGGTTTCTGATTATTTTGAAAAGCTGTGATTTGTTGAATGTTGAGACAGTATTTCGACATTCTGTGGTTTGGTGGTAGTTTCAGATTTCCTGCTGAGACCATTGAAAGATCTTGGTCTTACTCTTAAAATTTGCTTTCTAAACTGCCTCGAGTACTTTAGGCATCTTGGTTACATGCATGAATTACATGCGATATTTTTGCAGTTGCACAATTTTCTTCTCATCTTTTTCTGCTTTCTCCTATTTTTGTACTGAATTGGATGTTGTTTCTCTTTGTATGATCTAGAGTGAAGGGTCTAGAGATATCATTGCAATTGGCACAATACCGTTGGCGACCATTGAAAAGTTCCAGAAAATTGTAGGTTTGCTTTTGTTTCTTCTATTGATCCAGATATGCTACATTTATATTGTATATCTCTTTTTATTTGGGATAAAGGTGGTGTCCGGTCAACTTTTGCACACTTCGATTAATCTACCACATAATTGTTTTTACTAAAGCTTTAGCTATATGGGAAGAAATCACCTAGCATTTCCCCTTCTACATAAATTTGAACCTTGGTCTTTCATGGTCCATTCTAGAACCAGTACTATGTAACCCTTTCCTGTGTTGGTCAAATCTGGCTATAATTCTTTCTTTTCCTGCTAAGCAGGCTATGAAGCTTCCATCGGGTTCGCGTCAACCTGAAAAGACTGTGTCGCAGCGATTGCTTCAGATCATCGGTATGTCATATGTCATTACATGAAGGCACTGTCTTCATCTTTGGAGAATTTGTTATCATAAGATATTCTGAAAATGGTAAATTAACTTCTTGTGTTTTTTCAGGCAAAGATATGAGAATCATCGTCTTTGGTTTTCGTGCTCGAACCAAGCAGGTCAACTCATGAGAACCCATGTGCTGATTTTCTCTCTTTTTTTCTTCTGTAGATGCTTTAGGCTTCATTAAGACGATTTGTTTATTCATTAATATATTTGCTTTGTTCTTCTCTTTAATATATTTGCGTTGTGGTGGGGCCCTTCCTCGGACACCGTGCACAGCGGTAGCTTTAGTGCACCGGGCTGCCCTTTTTCTTTGTTCTTCTCTTTGTGGTGGGGGTGTGGGTCCATGAATATTCCAGCTGCTTTATGTGGCTTGAACTTGCTGACAGTGCAATGCCTTTCAAATTTCTCTTGTGGAATACTGAGATCTTCAATAATAGCATGAATTTCCAGTTTCTCATTTTGACTGGGTGGTTTGAGTTTTTGTCCGTCCGAATAATTTTTGTGGACTACTACTGATAAACGAGTGTGTTTCACCAAGTACAATACCCTGAGCAACTCAGATTGGAAAAGTGAGTTCAGATACTTTGAAAACATAATGGGTTAGAAATTGCAACATTAGAAATATCTTAATTCGTTTTACATCTCTAGTTTAATTGGTAGTGTGCTGTTAAAACTTGTACTTCAATTAGAAAGACAATAAATAGAAACTTCACTATCATTTAGGAAAAAAAAAATTTGTAATGGTCTCCTATATAATGAATCATCTTTTAAGTTATTTGTAGCCAATTCAATACGAGTTCTTTCCTCTACTCTATTTTCCCTATAACAGTACCTCGGATTTCTAAAATTTAGAGTTACTTATTTAACGTCCTGTCAGTTACCTTGCTGTGAAAATAAATTAATTTTCACCACATTTTGCTGTTCCTTGTTTATGCTTTATCCTTTTACAGCAATTTTTTATATTGTCACGTTGTCGTCGCATTCGTTCACTTTCCCTTGATTCTTTCCTCAGTGATCTCCATTCCAGAAAAAATAAAAAAACTCAGAGGTCTTACTTTTTTGCTGCTCTTCTCCATTCCACCCGATTTTGTGTCAATTCACACAATGGTGAAACCCCGTGTTGCCATATTTTCTTTAATGTATTCCTCTTCTTTGTACCTGGATTTTCTACACTTGAGACAAGAGTCTTTCGGAAACAGCCTCTCTACCTCCCCGAGGTTGTGTTAAGGCCTGTGTACATTTTACCCTCACTTGTGGGATTTTACTGGCTATGTTGTTTTTGTACGCACAATGGTGAAACCTTGTCGAAGATCCTATGCTTATGCGGCTTCAAGTCTTTAGTTCCAGCTGCATGTACGTGAATGTGCCTGACATGCCAAGTTTCTATCAGCCGTGTGACTTTATTCCAGTCCCCTGTCATGTCCTCTTTGTTGCATAAACAATACAGTTTCACTCTAATGCTTTGACCATTACATCCACAGCACCTGACATATCAAGTTAGCAGTTCATTTTAACTAGTTTTATTAGAAGTCCATGTGAGCTGACCTGACCAATCAAGTGAGTAACAGCCAGTAATCATTGCCACGACATCATCCTGTCACATCATTGGTGTGTGTCAGGTGACTGGTTAAGTCAGCATCAACATTAGCTGACATGTCAAGTCTATAGTTTACATTACTCTAGCAACTATTCCATGTCAGCCAATATGTCGAGTTATTCAATTTATCTGGTTACTAGTCCACATTACCAGATCTTGTCATTGTCATTAAGTCACACTAACATACAAAATCTAGTCAATCAAACACCTCAATCTCAAAACTGGAATGGATGTGCTTGCCAGGAGTGATTTTTTTATTTTTTTTTAAGAAAAAATTGTGATGCTTTTTCTGTTCCAACTTTTGAAGTCTATTTGTCCAAATTCTCTCTAAAGAATCTTGTACATGTTTGGTTAGCTTGGAGAGTAGATATATAAGCTCTAGTTCAAGGGTGTTCATCAGAGTTGTATAGGAGGGTGAGATGTGTTAGGTTAATTGCATAGAATATTCCTAATGGGTGTATCATAATTTTGATAATTCTTGAACTATTTTTTCAAGGAAACTTTCCCAGTGATTTCCTTGTTTAAAAAAGTTTTCTTTCGTGTCGTTTAAACTTCTATGTATGAAATCCTACTGTGTGTTTGAAACCAACATTCATTAAGAGTAATGTGGTGCAGCATTTACTTGTTGCTCTTTACGATGAATTACTTTCACCTATATAAGAATACATTCATTATGACTTTTCTCTTTCTTCTCTTGTTTCTCATGTTTCATAGTAATATCGAGTTACTACTCTAACTTCTTCAGTGACAGCTTCGCATAGATCTGCTTCAAAATGATGAAATTTATGCAGGGTGAATGGGTATTTGTGGAGGACCACATCTCATTTGTGTTGGCTTTAGTAGTTGTAAACGCCACCATATATGCAATTTCAATGCCTTGATGCATCCTAAGACTATTATGGTAGTTGAAACTGGACAGTAATCTGAATACTTGTAATCATTAATAAAGTCATGCAGAGCCGTTTCTTCACAAGCTTGTCCTAACTTGTGCCAAAACAACTATACACGTTTTGCTTACAAGCTCTTCTTATGGTTTCCCAGAGGCGTGCTGTCTATGATGCATTATTACGGTGTACAAGGCCTGCAAGGTTATGGGATCTCTATGCATTTGTTGGTTGCCCGTCCAGGTTTAGTAACACAAATCCCAAAGTAAGGCTGTTGAATGAATATTGGCGACTTCTTGGAATGGGGTTTTATCAAGCTTCTATGCGTGCTATTGAAGATGGGTCATTCACACTCTCAAATGAGTGGTGGCGTATTAGCAGTGTCAACTCTAATTACACTATGTCCCCAACTTATCCATTTGCTTTACTCTTACCAAAGTCCATAAGGTGAGGTTTTGTTTTTTGTTTTGCCATATTTCTTGGGTTTAGTAATTGTTATTTTGGTATTTACCTAATGGCTTTTCGTTCTGCTTACTTTAGTGATGACAAAGTGCTGCAGGCTTGTACATTCCGTGCACGGTGTAGGCTTCCATCCATAACATGGTGTGATAGAGGTCTGCGTAAATTTAGTTCTTTAGACTCATTTGTGTTGATCTTGTTAGGCCGTTGCTTATATTTTGCATCTGTTAGGAACCGGGGCTGTTCTTGCACGATCTTCTCAACCTCTGGTTGGACTCATGATGAATATGAGAAGGTTATTCAAAATTATATGATGCCTTTTCTTTTATGAATTTCTGTATTAGGTTTGTTCTCGTGAAAAAATAAGTGGGCTGTTAAAGATTTATAGTGGTCTGTGTTTCCTCGAGCTAATTTAAAAAGAAACATATTCTCTTTTCTGCAGCAATGCTGATGAGAATCTAGTTGCTGCACTCTGTACTCAAATTGCTGGAGAGAAACGAAGGTTTTCCTTTTACTTATTCCCTTTTATGTCACTTAATTTCTTGATGTCTTCTTGATTAAATTTTTGTTCATAAGCCTTACAAGTAAATTTTTTGGTGTGTGACCCGTTATAGATTTTTTTCCAATTCCCTTCTTGGTCAGGTGACTCAGGTCATAAAATTACTTCTGGTCTTGTTTATCTTCTCGTTACTGAACTATTTTTAGATAGTTCCTTTTTGATGAATCACGCCTTTCAGACAGCTGCATGTGGAGTCCTACGGGCGTAGCTGACTATCTCTAATTAATTTTATATGTTCTTTTGTTTGTTTCTTAGGAAGCTATATATTGCTGATGCAAGGCCGAGGAAAAATGCTTTAGCAAATGGGGCCATGGGAGGTGGATCAGAATCATCTGCAAACTATTTTCAGTCTGAGGTCTGTTTAAGTTTTGAGCTGTCTGTTTAATTTCAAAAAAGACAAATGTTTTGAGCTGTCTGGTTATGCTGCTGTTTCTGTCATATTATTCCATCCATTCCGTTATGTATGGACACACTTCTTTTTTAGTTTGTCCCCAAAAAGAATGAGATATATTTGGTAACTTCTTAAATTTAAGCTTCTCATTTTACCCTTAAGAGTCGTTTGGTGCGAGGTATAAGGTATAATAATCCCGGGATACAATTTAGGATTATTTTATCCTGTCAGTCCATGGGCTTACTTGTTGCATCATTTATACCATAGTGATGGGATAAGTTATCCCATATATATGGTGGGATAACTTATCCTGGGATAGCTAATCCCGGGATTACTTGTTCCCAGCCAAACGACCCCTTAATGACATGCCTTTATAGCCATAGAAATGTCATGGCATGTCATATGTTCTAGGTGTACTTTAGCTGTGTATCTTCCTTTGTTTCTTCTACTTCATATCCAGTCAAAAACCGATATATAAAATGAGATGGAGGGAGCATATTTTTCTTTTTTTTTTCACTTGGGACTTATGTTGCTCAATTTACATGCCCTTTCAGATTGTTTTCTTTGGCATTGACAATATACATGCAATGAGGGAGAGTCTTGGTCGGCTTAGAGACTATTTAGATACTTATGGGACTACTTCATCAGACGGAATGTCATCTTTTCTGGTATGCCACTAATTTATCTGGAAACTCTTCTTTCATACAAAATGCCCACTATTTAGAACCATAATCTTGACCAATCAATGCATTATGAGCATACCAAATCAAACAGAGATTTGTAAGGTGGCAGGACCTAAGAGAACTTTTGTTGAAAGTGAATTCAATTTACCTACTTGTGACTAGTTATTGACACCCAGGCTAGGGTGCATCCAAGCATTTTGAATCATGTTACTCTATGTGCTTTGATAAGCTCAAGATATAACTAATTTCAAAAGTATTTGAAACGTACTTTTGAAGCCAATCTGAACTCTGACAATGATCGTGGTCAAGTCAGTGGATTATTCCTCTAGTTGCTCTGTCCTTCCTTTTTTTTTCCCCAGTTGAAGTCTGCCTCTATGCACATTCAGTGAACACAAGGGAGTTGAAATCATGGATGTTTTTATTTGAATATCTTTGAAACGTTAATAAGTTGTAAGTTTATATGCTTGCAAGACGTATAATTTTCCTGTTTTTCTTCTGTTCTCAAGATTTCTATGACATAAGTATTTAGTCATCCAGCCATAAACCACCTCATAAGTAAGGAACTAAGAAAATTGAGGAGCTTCTGTCCTTCCAAGACAGTAAATTTCTCTCTTTTTTCTGGGAGGTGGGAAGCTTGTTACCCAAAGGAGAGTGAGCAGAGGAGGGACAGGTGATGGTTAGCTAATGCTATCAATTGTTTTTCTTCTTTTACAGAGGCATGGTGGATGGAGTTGGGGCGGAGGCAATCTCAGCAGTATGTCTGCTTCAGTTTCCACTCTGGGGGACACTGGGTGGTTAATACATGTCCAAACTGTCCTGGCTGGTTCTGCTTGGATTGCTGCACGTGTTGCACTAGAATCAGCTTCAGTGCTTGTTCATTGCAGGTTTCTTGTCTTCTGAACCCATTATTATGCTTGTCTAAAAGGAAAACATCATTAAATGCTCGAGTCCCTTGTAGTCTTGTTTCTGCTGATTCCTTTTGGATATTTTATCAGTAATGTTCCTATTAGTGGGGACGACGTTTTTGTCATGGTAGTATGTTTAGTTTAGGCCTTACGTTTTCGAAGCGCCTTTTAGTCCTATACAGCAGAGACCTCCCCGACGTTTCACTTCATCACACTGACGTTCTGTGTGTTCTGATCTTTCCTTTATTTATTTTTGATTGATTGTGCATCAAAATCTTCGTTTGAGAGCATTTGAAGAGAGTAGCTCTAGTTTTTTTATTTTTTGAATGCTGGAATTTTATTTTGCAGTGATGGATGGGATAGAACAACACAATTGGTCTCACTTGCCAGCTTGCTTCTTGACCCATACTATCGCACAATTAGAGGGTTTCAGGTAACTTGTTTGGATCTGATCTGCACGTTACCCCGGATTTAGATTTGTAGCCTTGTTTTTTTTTTTCCCCTTCTTGGAGCGTAAGATACTTCATCCACATGAAACCAACTAAGGTCTGTGTAAATGCCTTAGTGTGTCATTTTACTCTTGAGAATGTACTCAGTCGCACTTCTATCCTGGGTGCTAGAAGGATTTAACGTTTTAGTTAGGCATTCCTACCCTTGGCACCTTTTCGAAGTTGCTCAAATCAACTATTATTATCCAGGCACTTGTAGAGAAAGATTGGCTTGCCTTTGGTCATCCATTTTCAGATCGTTTGGGAATGCCCAGTATATCCGGAAGTGGCAACATGCCATTTGAATTATCTCGTCAGGCTTCGACTGGGAGTTTACCTTCATCACCCATGCGGCAAGGGTCGGGGTCATCCTCATCCCAAGCTCAAAATACATCACATGCACAGAACCAAAGTTCCCCCATTTTCTTGCAGGTAGTCTTTTGGGCAATAAGTCTGTATGGTGTGCAGTTCTTTCTTGTGTTTGACAAAATACCCCCCCCCCCCCCCCCCCCCCCCACCTTTCATTCCAATGACCCTTAATAGGTTTCTTTGATTTCTTAGCTCTAACTTGATATACTTGGACGCCCTATGCAGTGGGTTGATTGTGTTTCGCAGTTGTTAAGGATGTATCCTTTCGCCTTCGAGTTCTCTTCGGTATGTATTGCTAAAAGACATGAGAAATCAAATATAAAAATAAAAATATTATGTTCCAGCAAACTGATTATTACATCCCCCGGAAAAAATAAAATGTCCCATTTTTCATTTCCAACAATGCAGGCTTTCCTAGTAGATCTTCTGGATTGCATGCTTTCATGTCGTTTTGGGAATTTTTTGTGCAACAGGTAATCTCATGTGGAAGTATTTTCTTTGCACTTTCTCTCCAATATTTGCTTTTTGTTGAATAAGCAGAAGATGGCGCACTCTGTTAGAAGTTGAGGTGCTTGTTGGATACTTTATGTATTGATATGAGAATTGAGATCCAGGTCTGATAGGAAGGGGAATGACATTAGAGTTAACCTGAAGAAGAGGTGTTTCAGTTTATAGGAGGAGTCCTACCTGTCATGATACTTGAACTAGAACTGTCATGATACTTGAACTAGAACATTAGGTTGCTTGGGATGTGCATGCTCCCTATTGGATTATCATGAGTCTCCCTCTGTTTCTATATGGTTTGTGTTTCGATGTCATTTTTTGTAAAAAATCTATGCTCTCTTGTATGTCTTTTGCTAAGTGGACAAGTCATTTAGATGCAGATGATGTCTAGAAAATGACCTCTTTGTGTGCCACGTGGAGAGGTTGTAATTTGTCATGTGTGCATTACTTATTTAAAAAGAAATTATCCGACATTATGGTGCATGAATGACAAGATATGGGGTACATATATGCGGAAAAATAATTTTACCCTATCAATCAATCATGACAAAAATCCCTTTTGTTTGGGTGGGGTGGGTAATTTTTACTTTTATGATAAGGATTTACAGCTTAAGCACAGTAAGAAACTTCGCCACCTCAGTGCTTTTGGCCATCATGGGAAGCTATGGGTTTCTAAATGTCATTTCCTAGTTTTAGTTCACTTATGACTTTTATAAATTTCAGCGAGAAGGAAAGAGAGCAAGCTGGTATATCTGATGCTTGTGGATGCCTGTGGATGTATTTAGCTGAACTAAGGGCATCTGAAGGAAGCTCTCATGCGCATTACAACTTATTCTATGACCCATTGAAACACGATGGTCCACTACTTCCACCAGCAGCAGCTTTAGCTCCAACTGTTTGGCCTCAGTTTCACCTTCGTTGGTCTTGCCCCTCAGAGGCACAAGGTGGGGAAGTTGAGGCAGAATGCAGGAAGTTGACAAGAAAATTCTCTGAGCTGCAAAGGGTAAACTCTCTTTTTTCCTCTGCTCGACTCCTTTCACCTCCGGCCTCTCTAAAAAGGAAAAAAGGAAGGTTTCCAGCTTGAAACTGGTTAGTGCCTGGAAACCTATATGACATTTTAGTGTTAGAAAAAATTATAATGGTTGAACAAATTTTGCTTGTAGAGTTTCATGAGATTAGCTATTATTAAAAAATTAACTTTGCTATTCAGTATAAGACACATCCAATCTACTTAATTGACAAACATAATTTTATATAGCTTCTTTATAGTGTTGCCTGTCATTGTAGCTTGACTGTTGCATCTTAATTTTGTCAATGCAAGCTAGAACATCATGTGTATCCATAACTCCATTAACTGTCTAAAAACAACTTGTACACAGGCAAAAGAAGCAGCAGAAATAAGACTTAACGAAGCAAGTGTCACTGTGGAGTCCTTAGCTGCAGAACTGAGAAATGAGAAACTTGTCAGCACCTCTGCCAGGGATGCGGTAAAAAGAGCAAGCAAGGAAACTGCTACTATAAAGCGTGCAGTACAATCTTTGGGTTTCAGTGTCTACTTTACAGTAGATGGAGACTGTAATGTAGGCATTGAAAGGAACCCAACCGAAATTCCCCAACAATCTATCTGCTCAGTTCTTACAAAAGATATAAATGGTTCAGTGTCCCACAGTGAGAAAGCAGACTTCTCTGAACCTGCTTCTGAGATGGAAGATGCTGTTTCTGACAATCCTCTCATCCGAGTTTGTGGGTCGTTGTGCCCTATGCATACTAGAGATGGAGAGTGCCAGTGGCCAAATGCTGGCTGTGCTCAGTCTCAGAGCCAATTGGTTGGTTTGAAAGCCAACTTTGATGCATTCGATCGGCTTTCCATATATGATAGTTATTTCGGAAATTAACGAAGATGGTTTCAACCAAGCAATTTTCTTGCAGCAGACTTTATTTATCTGGTTAGATATCTTTGTACAGTCGGGAAAATGAATGGGGGCAGTAGGTTCAATTTCTTTGGCAAAAGTTGCAACAAACAATTAGACAAGTAGGGGGGGGGGGGGGGGGGAGTACACAGCTTTCAAACATAGTTTCTGTTAGATGAGATGGTCCAAGAACTGTACATGGAGAACTGATTGAGCTTCTGTGTGGACCATCCGAAAGTTTTGACATTGCGGAGGATTTCACTTGGAGAAGATTGGAACTGATAATTGTATGTTTAGGACTAATGTGATTTAGATGCAATTCAAATGTACATTTTGTCATAGGCGGTCCTCTTCCCAAGTGTTATGTTAGGGGTTCTTTCTGCATTCTTGTAAACTAGGACAAATAATTTTGAGTTCTGAATAAAACGATTCCGGCAGACATCTAATAGTGTGTTGTGTCGTACATTTCTGCTTAACAACTGTTAGGCATTATACGGGGGGCTGTCCACCTTGGGTTTGGTACTGAACTATAAGCACTTTTCTGCACATGTTCCTGCTCACCCATTTGAAGTACTTGGAAGCTTGGAGTATATCTACTCATGTTTCTTTTGATTGGGGAGTGTGTGGTGGATGGTAGGTGTGCAAATAGCAGCATTAAATGAACTGCAACGTTTTGTCGTTCAGTTACCCAAGCTGTTGGAGACAAATCATGTGGATGTTTTGGCATCTCTATGTTGGAAATCTTGTCTTTGAGCAGGAACCTCGTTGTACAATTTGTCTTCTTTGTTGTGAAAATGCGTGTTTGAGAGCTGTAGCTGGGGGACAACATAGTAGTATAATTTCACAAGTCGGGTTTGGGAAAGATAAGAGTGTACGTAGATTTTACCCCTACCTTGTAGAATTAGAGATCTCTACGATATATCCTCAAATAAGGCCTGCCAGCCTGTAGCTGGGCCTTTTTCCCTATTATAAATGTCCGTCTAAGGCAGGACGTCACGCCTAATGTGTCCAAAAGTATTCAGTCTTGAATTTTTGTCCCCCAAAGTCTTTGATTTTGAAATTTTATCTTTGCTAGATAAATTTTAACATTTGCTTATAAGGCAGGCCTTATGATTAATTGTGTAGGTTCATTGTCTTGAAATGTCACAAACGTCTACCTCATGAATAAAAATTTGGTAAGTGGGGCCAAAAAATCAAGCCTACTTCTTATGAAAGCCTTTTTGAATTTAACCACGTCTAAGCCGATGGTCAAAAATGGAACACACACTCTAGATTTAGATAGACGCTTAGTTAGTAATTAAGTGTTGTCTATTTTTTTCTGAATTTTTGTTGGTACTCCTATTATTTCTCTTTGATTTTATTAGTTCCTGTTGTTCTCTTTGCTTCAATTATCATATTATTAGCTGTTGTTACTGCTATTTTCTTTATTAATTTCAACAAGATATTCTCTATTATATTTCTTTCCATACCTGATTTGGTACTGTTTTGCTTGAGCTAAAAGTTATATCAGAAAACAAACCTCACTTGTGAAATTACAATGTGAAATACCTGACTCCCCTTCCCAGAACTCACTTGTGAAATTACAACTCACCCTTCCAAACCTCACTTGTGAAATTAAACTAGGTATGTCATTGCTAGAATATCGCTCTGCTCGCGACTGAACGTAAATAAAACCCAATCAAGACGTTGGAACTTTGTTCTTGGAACTGCAATTTGAGCTACTTACCATGAATAGTGATGTGCTTAAGAGCACCAGCTTTTCACAAGAAAAACTTGTCAAGTTGAATGAATGTATGAGCTTTCAACAACTCATGCACACATCCACTTGCTTTATCAAGAATGGCTGAAACACAGGCTGTATAGTGCTGATCAGCCAATTCACGTAGCTTGATTCGGGTTTTTACATTTAGCATTGTAAAACCAGAACTTTAATTTCAACAATTTACACGACTCACATAAAGTCATAAACCTGTCTCCACAAGTATCGTTCTTTTGCTCTCGTCTAACATGATCTACTCTTGACCAGGAGGAGGAGGAGGTTCTTCATCGGATGGCTTCCTGTTTCCACGACGCTCGTTCCATCTTGACCATGCCCACTTTAAAACAAAGAACCCTCCGATAGCATAGACCTGATTTCAGAAACAGTGTAGAAGATTCAGGTGGTAGAATAGAAAAGACAGCATACGGAGAAAAAAGCAAAATCATAAGAGATATGTAGGGGCACCACATTTTGCTCGTCAAAAGAGATGATTACTTACAATTTCCTCCTTTTCCTTTTTTGGTTACACAATCCACTTAACCACTTATTTCCTCATCAGTATTACTATATCGAGACAAATAAAACTTGAAACTACACCAACAGAAAACATGAAACATTAAGATCTAGAAATTCGGTCATCAAAGTTGGATTAGGACAGATATATATTAACTCCAGAAGCATACACAAGTCGTGTCCACGCATCCAGAAAGAGGAATGCTCACTATACCGGCTTCAACCGTCACTATCCTCTACTTATCTTCCTTCCCTTGTTCTCTGCCTTTGAGTTGATATCAAATACAGGATCTTGTGTTCAAAGCTTTCACTTCACCCTTTCTCATTTTGATGTATATATATCCACAGTAAGACAATTCATTTACTCCTTTCTAAATTATACAGCTAATGTTCTGAAACATATAATAGATGGTTCCATAGTAGTCGTGAGATAGTGGTTATCCCATGTATGATGTCTAACACTAATATCTTATTTTGTATTCAAGCCTAGCTGCTGCTCCTAGTCTATCTTCTTTATCCCATGTATGATATCAGCACTACTTTTTTTCTTCAAAGAATCAATGACAAATAGTTGATTAATCAGTTGAGGTACTTACGGACCTTTTCCCTTTCTAGGTCTACAGAGTGTAAACTTCTCCAAAAGGTACTTAAGGTTGGAGAATATAAACTGCTTTCAATACTGTAAACATACTATACAGTAACTATTTCCCAACAGGTCTGGAATTTCATGAAGACTTTTCCGACTGTAGGATTTCGCTCTTTCTCCACAGAATTAATTCTCTTTGACACGATCTCTCAGAAAAGAAAGTCGCATGGGTCACTAATAGCATCACATGCAAAATGTTG
This sequence comes from Capsicum annuum, assembly GCF_002878395.1. Taxonomy (NCBI): domain Eukaryota; kingdom Viridiplantae; phylum Streptophyta; class Magnoliopsida; order Solanales; family Solanaceae; genus Capsicum; species Capsicum annuum. The sequence continues at coordinate 16,403,977 of NC_061122.1, read as the reverse complement.
GTCTCAAACAAAGTCTCATGGGCCATTAATAGTATCGCATGCAAAATGTTGGTTTCTGATATGAGGTGTCTACAAAGAGTTGAATACCCAGAACAAGGTAAAGAATCAAAAATTAGTTTATATTTTCAAGTACATAAGGATTTCCTAGTAAGCTGAGAATAGCAATTATCTCTACCTATATTCCTGGTAAAGTTTCAAAATTCGATCCACGGAACAAGAGTTATCATAAAGACAAGCTAGCCAGATACATGGGCAGATATGCCCTATGCGTAGGTGGTGGAGACTATTTGGGCGAAAGAACCCTTCAAGTCTTGAATTGAAAAAGAGTGGCATTGACCTAGTCAAGCATAATTAAGTGGATTGAGTGTGATTATAATTCCTAAAAAATTGAGGATAAAGATAAAACTCCGAAAATTATTAAAAGAATCTATTACCCACTTCCAATATTTCAAATTTTAAAATTTGAATTCCCTCTTTTCTCTTCATCTTCAGTTTCCCCCTCCCCATTTAAGTGTGAAAAAAGATCTCCTAACCAATGAAAGGGGAATCTGTAGAAAATCCAACAACTACCATACAACAACAATAAAAATCTCACAACCACCGCCATGTAGAAACTCCTTTTTGAGACCGCGCCAACAACTTGAATAGTTGTCCAATAAATTCTTGTTGGAGCTTTTTGGACAAGGTCAATAAGTAGCAACAACTGAAGTTGTTGCATTTAGTGCAAAATCCCCTCCATTGGTCCGAAAAAATATTTTCACAATAGATCGATGATAAGGAGGAAAAGATGAAGAAGAGAGAAAATTCTAATTTGAAAATCTAAAAGTGGTAATGGGTTCTTTTAATAATTTTGGAGATTTTGATTTTCACCTCAATTTTTGAGTAATTGTTTACTCGCCTCAATCCACTTAATTCTGTTTGAGCAGGTCAATGCAATTCTTCTTTAATTCAAGAGACTTGAAGGACCTTTGCGCGAATAGTCTCTAGTCACCTAGTACCATTATCCATCCTTCCATCTCCAGAACTATTCTTTTAGCCAATAACAGAAAAGCTGTATGTCCATACATTTTACAACTATAGTTGACCTTATTAGTTATACGCAAACTCTGCATAGAAAACTCAGCAGTCACCTTTACCACCGGTTTTTGGATAATACTCTACCTCGAATAAGTCAACTATACATACTTCATGAAAGAATCAAACATTCAAATCCCCACATATCCAAAAAGAAGAGTCCCTCAAAAACAATTCCACTAGTTCTACACGGAATATAAATTGTTAATTTGAAATATACACACACCATTTACCCATAGCTCAAAAGTCAGTTATACAACAACAACATACCCCGTGGAATCCAACAAGAAAGGTATACGGAGGGTAAGATACACTCAGACCTTACCCTTAACTTTGTGGGGTAAAGAGGTTGTTTCTGATAGACCCTCAGCTCAAAAAAGTGCAATCAAAACAGGATATACAGGATAATAATGATAGCAGATTATCAAAATAAACAAAGCAATCAAAGTAACATACGATAGTGAAAATGAATAAGATATTATGCAATTACTAGATAAACTATTAAATATGGAGAAGGTGAGTAGAGGAGACTATCTCCCGCTATTCCCTAGGAAGAGTACTATAACACACGCTATTCCCTAGGAAGATGAAATGAGGAGACTATCTCCCGCTATTCCCTAGGAAGAGTACTATAACACACGGCTACCTCTACTCCCTCCGTCCCATATTAGTTGTCCACCTTACTATAAATTACTTGTCCATTTACTAAAACAAGACAAAATTGATTAAAAAAATTCTATTTTACCCCTTCGATTAATATGTTTTGAAAGCTTAAACACATTTATAAGTTCCAAAAAGTTTCTTTTCCAAAGGAGGGGATAAAAGGTAAATTAGTAAAACTACCCATCTTATTTATGATTTCTTAAAGAGTGTGTTAAAAGAGAAAGTGGACAACTACTCCGTACGTCCCATTTTAGTTGGTCACTTTCCATTTTACACGGTACTTTAGTTTTACTAAATTACCCTTTATCCATATTGAAAGATATGAAGATCATTAATGAAAAATATGCTCACACTAATGGAATAGCATAGGGCATATAAATTATTTGGATCTTATAAACTTGTTTAGGCTTAAAACAATATTAATTTTAGGGGTGAAATAGTAAAACTTTAGTGAATATTATCTTGATTTAGTAAGTGGACACGTAATTTGGGACATGTATTTGTAATAAGATGACCGACTAAAATGGGATGGTGGGAATGTCCTTCTACGCTCATCCTCAACCTCCAAACCATATATATCCTTACTAAGCTGGGAATGTGTTTTGTCATATTTCTGATTCAAAAACTAGTTATTACATGAATATTGAATTTATAACACCTGTACAAAATGATGGGTTCAAAATTGGTAGGGCGATATATGGAAGATAATAGTTTGCAAACCACAAAGGCGATAATTCAGACAAAAAGAAAAACATACTAAAAAGCATATTATTAATATGGTTTGGTCAAACGACCTACCTATTAAAAACTAATATTGAAAAAACATAAAATTTATTGGAAAAAATCTCCCCTAAATAAGACTCTACATTGTGGATGTTATTGTTTCTATTTATAGAGATCGAGAACCTTTTTCTCAGAGAAAGTGCAAAGAGTGGTATTAAAATTAATACTCAAATTTGATAAGAAAATCGGATGGAAAATAGTGTTAAGTAGAACTCTATCCGTTCCTAAGTAACTGCTGATTTAGCCTTTTCATTTTGCGAGTTTCAAGCAAAAATCAACAACATTTATTTAGGAACGGAGAGAGGGAGTATAGAATACCTGCCACAAGACGATAGGGTGAGTATTTGGTTCAGCTCCGCCTTCCGATTCGAGCTTCAAAGAAGTCAAATCCTGTTTAGGAAACTTGACTATACCAGAAGCATTTTCCTCTTCTCCTACAACTGCAGCAGCAGTTGGTTTAGCCTCTGAAGTAGTAGTAGCAGTAGTATTAGTAGCAGCTGAACCGGGTTCAATCTTCTTAGTACTCGGTGGCGGCGGTTTGAAGAGCTGAAGAATACTGGAAATAAATGACATAATTGGATTATTCGTTGGTTTGTTTTGCTGTTGTTCATCGGAGATTGCCGCTGTTGCTGTTGTTGTTGTGTCCGCCATGGTTGAAGTTTTTGGAGGCCTTTGACTCTTGGGAAAATCGCGTTGTGGTACTACTAAACAAGGCAAAGTAGGGAGGAATTGTCGGAACAAACGGTGAACGGGTATGGGCCTTATTCACATAACAAACAATTGTCCCTAGCCTAGGAATTGTATTCATTGCTTTCCAAATAAGTTATTCTCGAATTAATTATTTCTTGCTTAGCTATTTTCAAATAAATAAAAATAATTTATTTCATTTTCTATCTATAATCTATATTTATAATATATTAAAAATATTTTTGACTTTCCTTTAACAAAATTATCTTTTCATTATTTTCTTCACTTTATTATTATTAGTTTTATTATATTAACTAGACTTCTAAAATATATGAAAGGAGAATCGATTAATATTTTCCTTTGTACTGATCAATTAGAAAAATGCTCCTAAAATAGGATCAAAAAATATTATCTAAAAATATTGAGATGCACGTTAAACTGGAGAAAAAATTGATTTACTTATTGAGAAAATATGATTGTTGCTCGTCTAACTTGATTTGGTTGCATGTATAGAGTTGTGGATCATTAATTTTCTAACCCTCAAATTCTTCACTATTTTTGACAACATAATAGAATTCAACGTGTGTGTATATATATCTTATTTGTTTTCATTCAAGTCATTCTTTAGTGTCAAAATTTTCGCTCAGACAAGAATTATTTTCATCAAAATTGAAGCTTTGCGATCATTATTGTATTATTTTGTTGTAGTTTACATGTGGTAGATGAATGTCGATCGGCTTTGAGAAAGTTTTTTAGGTAAAGATTAGGTTTAATTGTATTGTTTTTATATCTCTGTTTGAGAATTTTTTTTTGTGTAAAGGTAAAGTTTAGTTGTATTATTTTGATAACTCTATTGTCGTATTATTTTTCTATTGTTTACAGGTGGTAGATGAATGTCAATCGATTTTGAAATTTTTTTTGGTAAAAGTTAAATTTAATTAAACAAATTCTCCAAAAGATGTTGAATTTAATTAGTGTATTCATATTTATTATTTAAATAAATATCTTATTTAGTGTAACGTTTGAACTCAATAAACTGAAAATGACGTACACGCGCGAGGCGCGTACACCTAAACTAGTTAAGATATAAATGATAGAAATAATTTAGAGATTTATTAATATATTCAATCAAATGTATGATAAAATAATATGCATTTTATGTTGAGATTATTATACCTTATTGATCACATCAAACTAAGACTGGCAACAAACCGGAATCAGAACCGGTACCAAAACTTTCTTATCGAATTTGTCGCCGAAACCGATGTTACCGGCGGAATATCGGAATTTTACCCTTGTTCGGACCGATCCGTTGATTATCGGTGTGAAACCGGGTCAGACCGGAATGACACTAAAACTTGACCGGAAGAGACGCCGGCCTTAACGTACTACATACAGTTCTTTTTCAAATTTTAACTTATATAATTTATATAATTTATTAACTTTTTTAAATAAGTTTAAGTTTTAATATATCTTAAAAGGTTTAAAATATTAACTTAAAAAATATATCTTAAGTTTAAGTTAATAAATATAACATATTTTAATATATCTTAAACTTAAAAATATATCCAGAAGTTTAAGTTGATATAATATTTTTAATAAGTTTTAAGAAGTTAAATTATACTTATATAATTTTAAGTTGTAAAGTTAAAAGATTTTCTAACTTTATAAAGTTTTGTATTAAACTTTTTTTTTCATAATTGCAACAAGCAAAAGACAAATTTTAAAATAAAATTAGGCAAATAGCCGTTATATTTATTCAAATTTCATACGTTGTACATTTATTACAAAGATATTAAAAGAAAATCTAATCTACGCAGACACCTTCTAGGAAGGATTTTATTTGAATTAGATCTCTATCGTAGAATCTTATTAATATCTAATTGTCTATAATATTTTTGACGTAACTTTTCTATTTTTTCGGCTGATAAATCTTTTGGAATTGATCGTTTTCCTTGTTCCTCCATTATATCTATTCCATCATCACTATTTTCCTCAAAAATTTCATCTATTTCGTCTTCAACATGAGGCGGTAATTTTGGGAGCCCAAAATTTCTTCGTTCGGCATTGATCCAATCTCTAAATAATATCAAAATTTCCAAATTATCCCTTGCTAACGAATATCGCTGATCTCCTCTTATAAACCTTCCTACGCTAAAAGCTTGCTCCGAAACAACTGAAGAAGCTTGAGTTGATAGCACATCTCGAACCATCCTTGAAAGTTTTGGAAATTATCTGATACGGGTCTTCCACCATGATAAAAGTTGTTGTTCTTCAGTTTCATCTCTAATACTTTTCCGATCCTGCGAAAGATACGAATCAAAATCATTACTCCTACAAGATTGAAAATCAAGTTCTTCACCCATCTCGTCATCTAAATCATCATATCTACGTCTAGAAATAAGAGGTTCGATTGACCCAATATTTTGTTCCATAACTTGATACAAGTTATATAAACTCCTAGCTTTAGGTACTATGCTAGCACAACAAGTGTCAACTGATGGCTTTTCATGAGGTCCAATTTCTAAATTGTTGTATAATTTTTTAACCAACATCACTATACCACGTTCTTTATAAAATAGGTTGAATAAATTAGTTGTCAAAAAAAATTGTGGAATAGGAAAATAATATTTTTAAAATTTATCAACCATAGCTTCAATGGCCTCTTTGTAAGGGCATAATTTTTTATATTCAGCAAGTATTTTAGAAATAGCAGTAATAGTTACTAAAACAGAAGAAATAGTTGGAGTATATTGAGCAGATACTGTGTTCGTAACTTGATAATTTTTTTTAAAAAATTTATAAAGTTCTTCTACTTCAATCCATCATCTTCATCTAGCATTAAATTAACATCCTCGTTATAAGCATTATAAACTAATTGTATAGATTTACGATATATAAAAGCAACTTCAAGTATCTGAAATAAAGAATTCCATCTAGTAGGAATTTCTTTTGTAACTTTTCTATATGGAAGGTCACATTGTTTATATTTATATTTAAAATCATCCATTACATCCTTTTCTTTTATTTTTAAAAGTATAACTACAAGCAATTCGAACTTTACAACAACCATTTTCAAACAAATGAACACCATCATGTACTATCAAATTTAAAATATGTGCAGTACATCTAACATGAAAATAATCTTCATCCATAGGACATAATCAAGTTTTTAACTCTTCAATAGCTTTCAAATTATTAGAAGCATTACATAATGTGCATGTCATAGGTTTACCATTAAATTTAAAATAGTTCATGCTCTCCGTTATTGTACTAGTATATACATACCGGTTTTAGACTCGTCAACATATTTATAAGCAATAATTCTTTTTTGCATGTTCCAATCATGATCAATTCAATGAGCCATGAGAGTAAAATAATCATTACCGACAACACTACGACCCATATCAGAAGTAACAGATATTCTACCATCAAATTTATCAAATAAACAACGAAGAAAATGACAATATTCAGCTTGACATTTAAAAATAATATTTTTAATTGTATTTCCTGAAAAAACTTTAAAAGAGGGATTATATACTCGTTGAATATAATTAATAAAATCGAGATGCGAAAAAAAACTAAAAGACAAACCCATAACAACAACCATTTTCGCTATTTCTTTTCTATCTACATCTTCACTATATGTCGATGATGAACTTGGGTCAGCTGGGTTAAACATGTCTAAACGTGTTTGAACCATATTACCTCCTACAGATTCATGCACAAATGGTGTACCATCTTTTGTTGCCTTAGCCTTATTTTTGAGACGAATAAATTCTTTATTACATTTCATCAAATACGAAGTTAGCAACCTTGTCCCGCCATTCCCCCCCAGTCAAATGTTTAAAACCATTCTTGCATTTATTGCAAGTAGCAGTACTTTTTACCCTATCATGCTCAGTAAATTTTCAAACTAAAGATCTTTTAGTACGTTCGGTACCTTTGGCCCTAGTAAATTCCGGTAAAAGGGGAAGTTCTTCACCGTATTTCGGTAATTTCGTAATCGGACTAGTAAGGGTAGGCATATCACCTAACTCTTGTTCTTCTATATCATCTTCTTCCAGTAAGTCTTCCTCAAAATTATCATAACGCCTACTTAGGGGCTCATGATCTAATTTCATACTGATACGAATGTCGAAACCATTAGGTTGTGATAAAGAAGTTTCATTAAGTCTAGGCGGTAATTAACTAGTAGTAGCCTTACTTTTTTCATTTCTACGAAAAATCATACCAAAAATTGATTTTTTACCGATACCATTATGTTACCGATACTAGAACCGAATCGAAAACGGAGTTGAAAGACCGGAACAAAATTTTTCGATTCCGTTGCCAGCCTTACACCAAACCAAAGTGCGATGACTCCGCTGGTTACAATAGTAGTAGTACTATATGGAAGGGAGATTTCCGGAACAAAGAGGGAACGGGTGTGGGCCTTATTCACACAAAACCAACAAGTGTCCCTTGCCTTGGCGCTCTATTGATTTGGTTAATCGTTTAATCATGAAAACCATAATTTTCGTAAAGCTGGAGTTAGATTTGAAATTGGAGTTATGTTCGACTATGAATATAAAATTAGAATTATTTTTAAATTTTGTGAGAGATGTAAGAGCGAAAATAAGTTTTAAAATACACAAATTACATTTGAAATTATGGCCAAAAACTATATTTAGTATAAAGTAAAAAAGTTCGGGAAAAAGTAAAAAATTCTTGTGGCCAAACGTGCACTTAATTAATGGGTCAATATTTCATCTCAGTTTTTTGAGTTTTAATATTTGAATTAAAGGAAACATGAGTTTTCTATTTGAGCTATTATTCGATAATTGGAGAAACATTTCAATTTTCATAAATTTTACATTTGACAATTAGAAGTATGAATTTCTAGCTAAACTGTCACCCAATGTTTAGCAAAACATATCTAAATGCTGATTGGATCAAAATTTGTCTACAAACACTTATAGGCGTATTTGGCCATAAATTTCCTTTCATTTGACATAGATAACAACTATATTAGCTGACAAATTAGTTTTAATATATCTTTTAATTGGTTTTTTTAGTACCCTAAAATCTCCTTTTTCAAGGTGGAGATATCAGCGTTATGATCGAAATGAGACTACAGTTGAGAAGGTGGAGGAGAGGGTGTTAGATATGCGATGAAGAATAAATTAATTTATACAAAAAAAAAATAATAATTAACGCTTAACCCTAACTTTTAACCTAATATTTGTTATTTAATTTTGCCATAGTGTAATTAATTTTTTCACGTGGAGTGTTTCGTGGCAAATATTTTAAATAAAAGAGATAGTGTAGTATACACAACATAAGATATTTGTTGAGGCGTGTTTCACTGTCTTGTGTGATACATGTAGGGAACTCATACTCCCGATAGTTCAGACATCAAACTCAAAACAAAAAAAAAAAATGAATTGTTTAAATGTGTTTTTGACCCCTAACTCTATTAATGTATGATTTGTTACATATATGTTGTATTTATTGTTGGAAAATACTGAAATTATGAAAATTCTTGTAGCTTGAGGCATGCATTTGATAGTGTCCTTAAAGATATTTCACCGGTTAAGATTTATCCGCTAAGATTCAATAAGCTCTTTTAGTAATACTAGATACCTGTGCCCGTACAAGGCACGGGCATTTTGGCAGCACTAATGTGCAAACGAGATCCAACTTTGGGGAAGATTACTTCCTACTTGTTTTAATTATTTAGTATAGGAGTAAAAGAAAAGAATGTAGTACAATGAACCGATGTTAACATAATATATACATTCAGTGTGGAACAAAATTGAGCTTACTAGACTGGTCCAACCAATACAAAAGTGATTATATAAGTGGATAAAAATCTAGTTAGATTGTTGCAACTACAGTTGGTGGCACGTCTTTCGTTTGGACATTCGTGGAAAAGTACACTATACACGTCTCATTTGAAAGTTTCAAATATATAAGTTTAGGAGACATACACCGATTTTGAAATATTTATTGCACCATAAAATTATTGAAATACCCTTGATAGTCATTTAATAAGGAACAAAAAAATATTTAGAGAAAATACATAAATACCCCCCTTGATGTTGGCCGACTTTTTCAAAAAGACACCTAAACTATACTTTCGACCTATTACCCCATGAAACTTACCTAAATCGTTGTAAATACACTATTTGATCAAAATTTTGCCTCTACATGTAGACACGCATAGGAGACGCATGAATTGCTTAAAAGTTGACTCTTTTAACCAATTAAAAGTTGCCGAGTGTAATTTATTTGTCAATTAACTTAAAATTCATCCTCAAGCCAATAAAAAATTGACATGTGGTATTAACTGGTTGTCTTCTCCATTTATTCAACAGTTTTTTAGTTGTCTTTTTGAACAAAAAAGCTATTTTAGCATTTAATTTTTACACCTTGAAATATTTTGATAGTATTAGATTGAATGCTAAGAATGTAATTGAATGCTAATACAAACAACTTTTTCGATTACATTTTTACACCTTCAAATGCTAAACAGTAAAAGTTAATATGCCTTAGACTATTGTTATAGTGTTGGAAAGTTTGATCTTGAATTGAAGAATGATAAAGAGATTAAAAAGGATAAAAAAGAGATGGTATGTTAGCCATCATTGCCTTCTTCAACACCTCCATTAAAGTGTTTTTTTTTTAGTCTTTTGAAATAATCATTTAACTATTTTTATTAAGAATAACTCTATTAAAGTTTCATTAAAATTCCATTAGTGGAGGGGGATAAAGGGAGTTGTTGGATAGGGGTGGGGTGGAAGGGAGCTGCTGGACGGGGGATGGGGAGGGAGATGCTGGACGGGGTGGGGGTGGGAGGAGATGAGGGTGGGGTGATAAATAAAATAAAAAGAAAAATTTTATTCAAAAATATAAATAAAACATGTAATTAAATGTATTTAACACGTGGCGGCATCTGATTGGTGTGTGCATTCACTCTCTTTCTTGTGACTGAAATTCAACGAAAAATGGTGTATTTGCAACGATTTAAGTAAGATTTGTGGGGTAATAGGTCGAAAGTATAGTTTAGGTGTCTTTTTGAAAAAGTCAACCAACATCAGGAGGGTATTTATGTATTTACCAAAAAATTGCTACCATGTAGAATTCAATTACAAAGGTCTAAATAAAAATATTATTAAAATAATACATGAAGACAAAACTAATAAATGTAAGAAAAAAATAATATGTATGTGTAACCATTTTGTTGCACCATAAAAGTGAGCACAAAACTAATAAATATAAAGAAAAATCAATAGGCATGTGTAACCATTTTATTGCACCATAAAATTATTGAAATACCATTGGTAGTCACTTAATAAGGAACAAAAAGATATTTATAAAAAAATAGTAACATGTATAATTCAATTACAAAGGTCTAAATAAAAATGTTATTAAAATAATACATGAGGACAAACTAATAAATATAAAAAAAAAATAATATGCTTGTGTAACCATTTTATTGCACAATAAAAATGAGGATAAAACTAATAAATATAAGGAAAAAATCATATGCATGTGTAACCATTTTATTTACTACTATATATAAGTAAAGATTGGGTCACTAAAATTACCGAAATACCCTTGATAGTCACCTCAACCTTCACTTATATATAATAGTAAAGTAAAGTAATAATAGTAATGGTAATAGTAATAATAATAATAAAAAGTAATAATAGTAATAATAATAATAAGAGAAAATACCCAATTACCCCCCTGAACTATATCCAAAAAGGTTATGACACATCTCAACTTAAAGAGGGGTCTATTACCCCCTTAACTAATTAAAAGTGTAAGTTGAGCGTCCATTTTTTATTACACGTTAATTAAGTGCAAGACGGTCGTTGTCAATATATTTACCCAACTAGGAGTTGGGGTTGAATCCACGGGAAACAATATGAATGGCCATTAAGTAGGTTCGGAACGAGAGCTACTAACTAGATTCAAACCTATTGTACAAAATAGTTTGGGGGTTTGAAATGGATGTCAATCATGAAAATAATTTTTGGGCTTCTAAAGACCTAATTCAAGACTAAGAATGATTAGAGTGTAAACAATTAGGAGTGGATCTTGGAACTATGTTATCCTAGGGGCAAGATATGCATGGGTATGTAATGACTTAATGCCAATTCTAGTTGTTGATGATATGGTAGGCTAGGTTTAAAGTCCTTGAGGCTAGTTTTTCAACAAAGCCTCAATGCTTTCACTCGTTGACCCTTTTGAGTACCTAACGAGTGTGCAACTAAAGCCACCTAATACCTCAATTAGGCACCCCTATTTCTAGGATGGAACCCCAGGGATAATCAACCTCATATTCATCCTTATTTTTAAGATAGTGAAAATTAGTAAACTATGCCCATAAATTGTCCACTATTGTCTTGGTTCCCACATCCCTCTTTCAAGGATGATGAGGGTTTCTAAAGTTCACCCAAAACTCTTCTTTCGAAGATGGTTTCACCCAAAACTCTCTTTCAAAGATGGCTTAGAGCTTTCTAGAGTTTGGAGTTCTCACCCATTAAACCCATGTGAGTATTTGGAGTTTTTACCCATCAAATCTCAACCTATTGAATCAGGCAATATTAGAATCTATCATCAACAAACTAAAATCTACACAAATACATCACAACCCACACACTTGCACCCTATTCAAGCATAATCCCAAGAGGAAGAACTAGCAAAACATAAAGACAATAAATACAAATAAACCATGAATTCTATCAAACAAATTCATGAAGAATAAAAAGAATGCAAACGAAACTTTAAATCTCCACAAATCTCCAATGGAATTAGCTAACTCTTCACTTGAAAGTCACCCTAATATCTTCTTAGCTCAAAATTAGTACAAATTAGGCTCCAAGCTCCAAGAAATTACAAACCCTAATCTAAGCTAAGATGGAGGAGTGTGTAGTGATGGAAGATAGATAAAAGATGATGAAAATGAACTAAAATCCCCTATTTAAGCTCAATTCCACATTTGCCCAATATTACAAAAATGTCACCTCGCTCTTGATCTGCTTAAGCGGGTGGAGAGTAGGTGAAAAGCGGATGGCCTTTTAATTTCACATTTGACCTCCTTTTGACTTGAAAGATTTGCTCATCTTCCCTTTTCAACTTTTCCTACATAAATGAGCATTAAGTATGAGATAAATATCAAATCAACGGAAATCAATCAAAAAAACATGATAATTTAGGCTTAAAAGGTACTAGAAAGTCACCAAATGACGGCTTATCAGTTACAGGTGGTAGATCAATGTTGATCGGCTTTGACAAATTTTTTTTGATAAATGTTAGGTTTAATTAAATAAATTCTTCAAAAGATGTTGAATTTAATTATTGCATTCATCTTTATTATTTAAACAAATATCTTATTTAGTGTAACGTTTGAACTCAATAAAGTGAGGTACACGTGCAAAGTGCATATGCCTAAACTAGTATAAGAGAAAAATTTGGAGCTAAAAAACTTTAATATATTAGAAGAAGAATATTTTTTGTTTTCTTTAGCTTCCATAAAAAGAGACATAGTGTATATATATAGAAGATATCCCTTTTTTCGAGGAAGAATGTTTTCTGTTCTATATCGTTCATAAAAAGAGACCGTGTGTATATATAGATAAGGTATCCCTTTTGTCAAATGTTGATCGTACAAAGTTTCAAAGGAAAAAGGATTTGAAGGACTTTAATGATTGGACTAAAGGAGAATTATAATTTATAACCCATAAACAAGAAAAAAGTCAATGGATGAATTAAAGGCTAATAAAATTAAAGAAATATCAATAAATTTATCTTATTTTTTGTGATGATAAGATCGTTTTAACTATAATTTTCTCCATTACAAGCGAATTAATATATTGATACATAACAAATTGATATGTTAAACTACTGATATATTTGGTAATTGATTAAAGTATCGTTGATTGATAATTAGAGTTTATCACTATTTTTTAAGTTTATTCACATAATAATTTATCTTTCGCACAATCTGTCATATTTATTTTTATTTATTGTATAATTTAAAATGCAATACTATCTTCTTTTTTTTCTTTTAATGAATACTAGTATATGTATTCGTGCGATACACTGATAATATTAAAATATTATTTTTAATTATTTTATATTGACATATCTCGTTCCAGCATTTTAAATCATATTACCTTAAGAAAATTTAAGTGTCATATTATTTATTAATAAAAAATAATTAAAAAAAAAAGCAAATCTAACCCTAATCATCTCCACCCCTGCCACCTCTTTAATTTTAAATATAATAAATTATTTAATATTAAATAATTATTACTTTTGTTGTTGGGCTTTTACCTTTATATTTTTAATAAATTAAGAAATATAATTACAATCCTTACCTTCATTTCACATTTTCATTTTTTTTATTTTAATCCATCAATTCAACTTCAACAACTAACTACACTTTTTAATAAAAAGGTTTATCTTTCTATTTCATTTCAAAACACTTAACTGTGTCAATTACAAAAAACTCTAATTTCAAAATTTAAATTTCACTACTCTTAATTCAATAAATAAAGCACATACAATTTAATATTTTTAAAATTTTCAAATAAAATTTAATTGCTCATAATTTTTCATTGTTTGATTATATCATTAATTATTTTAAGTATTTTATTTATACGTATATTTATATCTTCTAAATAAATTTAATTAAAATCTCTCATACCACTCTCAAAATCATCCATCCCGCGCACCCCTATAATTTTTATTTTATTTTTGTAAACTCTCAAGTTTTTTTTTCTTACACTTCCCAACTCCCTACCCCCAATTCGCCCTTCTGACTCCCCCAACAGCTAAAAATATTTATTTTATTTTTTAAAAAAAGAAACTTTTTTTTCTTGACACCACCCACCTCACCACAAACTCCCCCCCTCCAAAAAAAAAATTATTTTTATTTTTAGAAAATTTTTCTTAAAATATTTTTTCTAATCCCAAAAATTTTTAAACTCCTTCATTTATATTTTTTAAGAATTTTTTTTCCTATTCCACCCCAATTAAACCTACATTCACCACTCCGACCCTCCACCCACCTAAACCACCCCCTTACACCGTCTCTACCTATTCCAACTCACTCCGACGATATTCATCTTTTTGTTACTATTCATTTTTATTGTTTAGTATTAGAATACATATATGCTTTTAGGAAAATATTTTTTATTTGCGTCCCAAACAAAAAATATAAATAAGAAAGAATATGTTTTCTTAAAAAATATCTTCCATGAAAATTAAATTCTTTCATAATGAACACATCCATAAAATCATTAAAAAAACTCAGTGATAAAAAATAAGAATGAAGGTATACAAAATCTTGAATTATTTTTTTTTGATAGATAAAAATATTATATATAAATGATAGTACTTTTATAACAATAATATTTATCAAATCAAAAAAAAATTAACAGTACTATTTGTAGAACTAAAAACATGTTTGTTTTGTAACTTGAAATGATCAAGATTCATGAATTTAAAATGTAAAAATAGATGAAAAGTATGATATATAATTATTATACAAAATATTATTTGTGATGGTACCATGAACATCCACATATTATAATTTTCAGATAGTTTAGTACATAGTAAAACATGTAATGCATGTATATACATTGTTCAAAAACAACAAAAGGTTGACTTTTACAAATTTAAGAAAAATAGATTGATTAAATTGGTGCACCTTGAACAATAATGAAGGAAGATGAAGATAAAAATGACATATTCTTCCTGCATATAAAAAAATGTTAAATCAAAAATAATTTTTAAAATATGAAAAATTTAAAAATGCAGTAAATGAATTCATGAATAAAGCTAGTGATATATAGGAGTATATATAAGAGAGCCTAAGAAGATGTAATCCCATTCCAATTCAAATTTTATTTAAAATCAAATTCAAATTCAAATACTATCATAATTATCTAGTTTATTAGTCTTCCTTAATCTTTCTTTTTTCAAATATAATACAAAGTTATCTTATCTATATATTTGAATTGAGATAAATATCTGAAATCAATGAGATAATAATGATAATTTTTAAAATTAATATTTTATATTTAATATATAAATATATTTTATAGCTTTTAAAATGTATAAATTTGTGTATTTACTACTCTCCACTCATGATTTCCTAGTTTTAAGTTAATAAAAATATGCTATTTTTTAAATCTAAAAACCTACTATTTTTCACTTTCAAATATTTTTTAAAAAACTGCAATAACAAACAATAAGATTTTCTCTTCAATAACCTATTATTATTATTATTATTGTTGTTGTTGTTGTTGTTGTTACAAAAACTACTATTGCTACCGCAACCTTTTTTTTTTCTAAATGAAAAATTACTAAACATGTCTTCTACTATTAGTACTTCAATTATTATTGTTTATAAAGACTACTACTGCTACCACAACATTTTTTTCTAAATAAACGAAAATTACGACTACATGTCTTCTACTATTACTACTTCAATTATTATTGTTTGTAAAAACTACTATTGCTACCGCAATATTTTTTTTCTAAATAAAAAAATTACTACTACATGTCTTTTTTTTTTTGGTTTTCCATCCGGTGCCCGCATTGGAGCCCCGACTAATTCGAATCGCGCGTTGCAAGGCCCATTAAGGTGGCAGCACTCCCAACAGAGTTTTTCCATACCCAGGATCGAACCCTCAATCTCTGGTTAAGGGTGGAGCAGCCCCATCCACTGCACCACAAATTATTACTTGTAAAAGTCAGCCCCTTCTAGGATCACTGAGTGGCTCCCCCTGTCCTGGCAGAAGTTTAGCATTTGGATCCATAGGAGTGTTAATGGGTCGACATCTCATCATTCTTGTCTCCTCAAGAATGTCTAAAGCATACTTGCGTTGAGAAATAACAATACCTGATCTGGACTGAGCAACCTCAATAACTAAAAAGTATTTCAGTCTGTCAAGGTCTTTAGTCTAGAAATGCTGAAAGAGATGTTGCTTTAAGTTAGTGATGCCATCTTGATCGTTGCCGGTGATAACAATATCGTCAACATAAACCACCAAATAAATACACATCTTTGGTTCAGAATGGCGATAAAACTCTGAATGATCAGCTTCACTACAATCATGCCAAACTCCTGAATCACTTTGCTAAAATTTTCGAACCAGGCTCGAGGGGACTGTTTCAAACCATAGAGTGACTTGCACAATCAACATACCAGGCTACTAGACTCCCCTTGAGTAACAAAACTAGGTGGTTGCTCCATATAGACTTCTTTCTCGAGATCATCATGCAGAAAAACATTCTTAATGTCCAACTGATAAAGAGACCAATGACGAACGACAGCCATAGAGAGAAAAAGATGGACTGATGCTATTTTAGGTACGGGAGAGAAAGTGTCACTATAATCAAGCTCAAATATCCGTGTATACCCTTTGGCAACAAGGCTAGCCTTCAACCGATCAACCTGACCATCTGGACCAACTTTGATTGTATAAACCCAACGGCAACCAACAGTAGATTTACCTGCAGAAAGGGAAACAAGCTCCCAAGTACCCTAGTATGTAAACCAAACATCTCATCAATCATAGCTTGTTTTCATCCTGAATGGGAAAATGTTTCACCTGTAGTCTTAGGGATGGAAAAAGAGGACAAAGATGATACAAAAGCATAATGGGGTAGTGACAAATGATGATAACTCAAGAAAGTATAATATGGGTTAGCATTACACATGGATTTTATACCTTTTTGAAGTGCAATTTATTGGCTAGAAAGAGGCAGGTTCGCAGTAGGAAAAGCATCAGGCGCATGACATAAATCATCTAGGACTAATGCTAGACGTGGGCGGCGGTGATAAGTTAAAAGTGGTGGCACTGTAGCTGGAGATAGAGAAGTAACCATAGATTTCTCAAAGACTGGAGCGGGTAAGATTGGAGGTATGGGTAAAGCCTCAGAGATATTAAGATGATTAGAAGATGTATAGTAAGGTTGAGATTCAAAGAATGTGACATCAGCGGACATAAGGTAGCAACCCAGATCAGGTGAATAACATCGATACCCTTTTAAACTCGAGAGTAACTAAGAAAAACATACTTGACAGCACTAGGGGCTAATTTATCTTTTTCTGGGGCTAAGGTATGAACAACACATGTGCTCCCATAAACACAAGGGGGGATAGAGTAGAGATGTGACTGAGGAAATAGTATGGAATGGGGAACCTGATTCTAGATCAAAGATGGTGGCATTTTACTAATGAGATAGCAAGATACAAGGACTGCATTGCCCCAAAAATGCAGTGGAACATGGGATTCAATGAGAACAGTGCGGGCAGTCTCAAGGAGATGTCTATTTTTCCTTTCTGCTATATCGTTCTGCTGAGGGGTGTATGGACATGATATCTGGTGAATGATTTCTTGATGAGTCATAAACTCTTGAAACTGGAGGATAAGTATTCTAAGGCATTATCACTATGAAAAGCACGAATAGAAACACCAAATTAACTTTGTATTTCAGCACAAAAACCTTTGAATATAGAGAATAACTCAAAACGATCTTTCATCAAGTAAACCCAAGTACACCTTTAAAAATCATCGATGAAAGTAACAAAGTAACGAAATCCTAAGGGTGAACTGACTCTACCAGGACCGCAAATATTAAAATGAACTAATGAGAAAATAAACTCTGAGTGACTCTCAATACTACGTGAAGATGTAGCACGGGTGTGTTTCCCAAGTTGACACAACTCATAATCTAATGTGGATAGACTAGACAAACTAGGCACCATTTTTTGTAGCTTGGATAGACTCGGATGTCCTAAACATTTGTGAATAAGGTCGGGAGGATCTATAGCGGAGCATGCTGTGAAGGAATTTGAAGAGGTAAGATGGTAAAAGGCCTTATGATTCATGTCCTATGCCAATTGTCTGTCCCATTTTACAGTCCTGTATCAGAAAAAAATTATAAAAAAAGTTATACTACAATCAAGGGCACGTGTCAAACTACTAACAGATGCAAGATTGAAAGGACAACCAGGGACATAAAGAACAAAGTCTAGAGTGACAAAAGAGAGAGGTTTGGCTTGTCTAACTCCTTTTGGCTCTGTTCAGATTTCATTGGCTAAAGTAATAGCAGAAAGAGATTATGAGTAAACAATATTAGACAGAGGTGATTTGTCACCAGAAATATGATCAGAAGCACCTGAGTCCACAACCCATGATCCAAAGGTAGGAGATTGTACAGTTGAGGCTATTAGTAGAGATATATGTTGATTTGATCGATACCAAAGATACTCATTATATTTCTTGTCAAATAAATACACTCATTGATCACCTGTGGTTAGGGCTATTCAAAATCGAACCGTAACCATTAACCCAACCGCAAAATTAGTTTATTGGATAATTGGTAATGGATTATCGGATTAATGGTTGGAGAACAGATCCAAATTTTATAATTAATGGCTTGTTGGTGCGGAGATGGATTACTCAATTTTCTTATCGGGTAAATCGTTAACCCATTAATAATTACTATAATTATTTTTTTACCCTTAGATATATAAGTATCTTTTGTCAATCTAACATATAAAACTCCATTTATTATTCTATTCCCTTCTTAGTTTAGAAAATAACATGCCACTTCTTGTGATATCTAACCATAAAGTGCAGTCAGACTCCCAAAAATATAAAGAAAATCTGAAATTAATTCTTAAACTAAAACATAAATTATTCTTGACAACACAAAGTACCGTAATAAAAATGAAACAACCCAAATGTGTCCTTCACAAAGTTTGATATTAAACATAAATATTCAAACAATATTAAAGTTTTAATTTTTTTCTGTCAATTCAGTAATTAAAAATGTTTCTACATACATTTTAGTTCTAGAAGAAAAAGCTTATTTGATTTGATGTTTTAACCTATTAAATAACTACACGAACAAAACTCAAGAAGCCTAAAAGATTGATAAATAGATCAATCATAGTATACAAACAACTTAGTCGGTGAAGAAATGGAGGAACTATCAATAATCGCTCGATATTTCATTCTCTCTTAAATTTATCTGTTACACCATCCGATATCCGTCCATTAATTGCTAATCCGATACTGAACCAACCGTTATCTTATTGGGTGGCTAGCGGATTAGTATATTTAAAAACTGATAACCAATAAGCCGAACCGCTAAACATAATTATCCAATCGATAAGCATCCCTGCATGTGGTGTTAGACTGAGCAACATAAGCATTTTTAGTTGGTCGACCATGCAAAAAATAGCATATTCCACAAATATGTCCAAGCCTATTACAATAACTACACTTAGATTGAGATATTCCAAATCGACTTTTCCCTCGTCGATTCTTCATGGACTGTGATGTTTGATTTTCTAATCTTCTTATTAAGGCCTCAGATTTAATCATAGGACTTGAACTTCCAATTTCAGTATTTTTGGAGCAAAAAATATCATCCCCAAAAGGCATCTTGAGAATTTGACTTGAAAACCCCAAGAACCAAATCTGAATGAAAAATCCTCACCGGCATTAGGGTTTTGGCGGTCAGAATCTTCAAATATTGTCAAAATTGGGTAAAAAGTAATTGGTCGGAGCGAAATGGATGACGAACCCCTAAAAAAAAGAACAACTCAGAAAATCGGCTGGAAATAGGCTCATGCGCCGGCGCGTGAGCAGATCTCGCCGGAATTTTAGAACTTTGATAGACGTGTGGATGATATTTTTCTGGCGGTTTTGGTCGGGTTTCAGTCGCCTGATCTTGCCGATCCACTTGGTGGTGTTGTATTTTTTACACAACCCACAAAATAAAAGAAGACACAAATCAGTCATCGAAATTGACTCACAATGACTGAGTTTTCTTTTTTAAAATTTCTCATCAACTCTCTAATACCATGTAAAGAATAAATTTTGGGCCTAACTCAACCTCAAAAGCTAGCTCATGAGGGGAGGATTGTCCAAGTCTATATAAGGAGACCAATTACCCATCCCCTTTTTCGATGTAGTATACTTGATATGTAAAGAATGAATTTTGGGCTTAACTCAACCTCAAAAGCTAGCTCATGAGGGGAGGATTGTCCGAGTTGATCTAAGGAGACCAATTACCCATCCCTTTTTCTGATGTGGTATACTTGACATGTAAAGAATGAATTTTGGGCCTAACTCAACCTCAAAAGCTAGATCATGAGGAAAGGATTGTCCAAGTTCATATAAAGAGACCAATTACCCATCCTTTTTTCTGATGTGGTATACTTGACACTCCCCCGCATGCCCATGCCTCGTTAACTGGAGTGTGAACAATATAATATGGGGGCCCAACATCAATGACAAAGATTTGGGATGGCCTTGGCTCTAATTTATTGTGAGAATATAAGAGAAAAATATTATTGAATTATGTGTCTACATAATTACATTGACATCCTATTTATAGAGACTACATTACAATTCTTTTCTAAGTAGGATTTTGTATACTATTCCTATTCATATTCTAACAATTATTATTATGAAATAGTTAGTGTTTAATTAGGACTCTTCAACTATGGTTGCTAGGTTTAAGCTAATAGTTTTTTTTTCTTTTTTCTTTTAAAGTATTATTATTATTTTCAAATTCAAATATATAATAAAGATTTTATTATATTTAAATTCAACTAATTATAAATATTTTATTACAATACTTTTAAATTGTTCTAAAAACAGCCACGTGATTTCTCATTATTTTACCACGTGACTTCTTCTGGTGCTTCATCCCCTGCTTTATAATATATATAGATGATCTAATTTCATATTTTTAAGAAAATTTTATAAAAAAGCTAAAAGAAAAAATTTGCAGTCACTGCGCTATTAAATATATTAAAAATTATACTATTTTTGGTTAAAATAATTACAATGTTATGGAGTTGGATGTCATGTATCCAAAATGAAGGACATGTGACATATCTTCAGATAGGTTAAAAATCAAGTCATACTCCACCTTTTTATATTTGGATAAGTTTTCATCTTTGTCTTTTGGCAATAAATAGCCATGATCAATAATAAGAGACTACTAATTTTACACTACTCCATTATAGAGTCTATCTTGTTATTTCTTTATCCTTTGTTACTTTCATACATAACTTTATATCATGTTATCAGTAAGAGTCTCTGCAAAAAAATTTCAACGATAGTAAAGGTAAGAATTTACTTTTCTTAAAATAATATCAAAATATCTAAACGTGAATTCTTTGTCCTAGATATATCGGGCAAAACCTACATCTCCTGTGACTTGATGCTGAAATTCATTTGGATGCGATGGGTCCGACAGACACTATAAAAAATGATAATCAGGCATCGAATCAAGACCGTGCCAAGGCCGTGATATTTCTCCATCATCATCTTAACGAAGGCTTGAAAATGAAATACCTCACTATTAAGGATCCTATTATATTGTGGAATAACCTAAAAGAGAGATATGAGCACCTGAAGATGGTCGTCCTTCCACAGACACATTATGAATGGGCTCATTTGAGGTTACAAGATTTTAAAAATATAACTACTTATAATTCTGTCATGTTTAAAATTAAATCGCAATTAAATTTATGCAAAGAAAATATCACCAATCATGACACGTTAGAGAAAATATTCTGTACCTTTCCTGCCTCAAGTATGCTCCTGCAGCAGCAATATCGAGATATGAAATTCAAAAAGTATTCTGAATTGATTTCACATCTTCTTGTTGCTGAACAACACAATGATCTTATAATGAGAAATCAGGAAAGTCGACCTACTGGTACTGCTTTATTTCCTAAAGTAAATCCTGCAAATTTTCACCAAATCAGGCGTGAAAGAGGCCTTGGACCCAGTCGTGGTCGTGGCTATGATCGACAAAAAAATTTTAATCAGGGTAATCGCCTTAAACTAAACAATGACCCTCAATACCAGAAGTGTAAAAAAGGGGTGAAAATGCTGAAGCAGTTCAAAGGAATAACTTAGAAAATAAATATTATCGGTGTGGAGGAAAGGGGCATTGATTGCGCACTTTTCGTACACCAAAGCATCTGATTAATCTCTGTCAGACGTCCCTCAAGAAAATGAAAAATAATGTAGCAGCAAACTTTATCTCTGAAGATAATGTTGAGCCTATGAATTTAGATGTCGCAGATTTCTTTGCAGTCTCTGAAGGATATGTTAGTCACCCTATCGGTGACAAATCTGCAATAGTCTGAGTGGTTTGCTTTTCTGTTAAGTCGTATTGTTTACATTTTTGTTAGTAGTATCTCACTAGTTTTGTAAATAAATAAAGTTTGTATAATATGTTGTGTGATAGTAATGCTATAATATTTACTTTGTTCATATTTTTATCTTGAAGAATATATGGATACTTCTCAAATTTTATTTGTATCAATAAGTGATCGTGACGATATTTGTGTAATTGATAGTGGAACAATGCACGCTATATTTAAAGATGAGAAATACTTTTTCCACTTACTTAGAAGAAAATCAAGTGTTACAACCATATCTGATAATTCAAAACTAATCGAAGGCTCCAGAAGAGCTACTATATTTTTGCCTAAGGGGACAAACTAGTTATAGAAAATGCATTGTTCTCCTCTAAATCTTCAAGAAACTTATTGAGCTTTAAAGATATACGCCGAAATGAATATCATATTGAGACAATAAACGAACTGAATGTTGAATATCTTGGCATTACCAAGAATGTCTCAAATCAAAAACACGTGTTGGAGAAATTACCAACTTTGTCTACTGATTTATATTATGCATAAATTAGTACAACTGAAGCACACTCTATTGTAACCAGAAGTTTACCGATCTAAATAATTTGTGCTTTGACATGATCGAATAGGTCATCCTGACTCAATAATGATGAGATGAATGTTGAAGAACCCGGAGATTCTTACAAGTGATGAATTTTCATGTACTGCTTGTTATCATGACAAACTAATAACTAAACATCTCCACTGAAAGTCAATGTCGAATCTTTTTTTTTCTAGAACAAATACATGGGGATATATGTGGACCTATTCACCCATCCAGTGGACCATTTAAATATTTTATGATCCCAATAGACGCATCTCCAAGATGGGCTCATGTATGTCTCTTATCATCTCGCAACCTGGCATTTGTAAAATTACTGGCACAAATAATATGATTAAGGGCGCAATTCCCAGATTATCCTATTAAGGCTATTCACCTCGACAATGTTGGAGAATTTACATCCCAAACTTTTGATGATTATTGTATGTCAGTTGGGATAAGAGATGAACATTCTGTCGCTCATGTTCATACTCAAAACGGCCTTGCTGAATCATTTATTAAGCGCGTAAAATTGATAGCAAGAACACTACTTATGAAAACGAAATTGTCCACTACTATTTGGGGTCATGCTATCTTGCACGCAACATCACTTGTTCGTCTCAGACCAGCTCATTATAATAAGTACTCCCGTCACAATTGGTCCTTGGTCATGATCTAAATATAGCTTATCTACGAATTTTTGAATGTGCTATATATGTGCCAGTTGCACCACCACAGCGCACTAAGATGGTCCCCCAAAGAAGGTTCGAAATATATGTTGGGTTTGAGTCGCCCTCTATAATTTGCTACCTTGAACCATTGACAGGATACATATTTACTGCTCGATTTGCAGAGTATCTATTTGGTAAAATAAATTTTTCATAATTAGGAGAAGAGAAACATGAACTTAAAAAAAGAAATTGTATGAAAAGTTTCATCATTATCTCATTTTGACCCACATGCCCCCATATGTGAAAATGAGGTCCTGAAGATTATTCACTTACAAAAACTGGCAATTAAATGCCAGACACATTTACTGATTTGAAAAGAGTAACTAAGTCATATTTCCCTGCAGCGAATGTGCCTGTCCGAATTGAAGTTTCAAAAGAGCCATCGACTAACGTCATAGCTTCTGAATCCCAAACACGTCTGAAGCATGGTAGGCCATTGGATTCAAAGGATAAAAATTCTAAAAAAAGAAGCATGAAAAATGATAAAGATACATTAAAAAAGAGACTCAAAATCTGATTAATCCTAATATTCTTGAAGAAATCACTGAACCCGAGACTGAAGTGAATGAAGAACTTTCAATAAGTCCTACTAGTGATGAGGTAAATTTAGATCTATACAAAATTACGATTGACAATATTTTTGCATATAATATCACACTAAATATTATGCAAGACGATGAAAACCTTGAACCTCTATCTGTCGAAGAATGTCAGCGAAAAAATGATTAGCCAAAATAACAAGAGACGATTCAACTAGAGTTGAACTCACTTGCTAAATGGAAGGATTTTAGACCTGTAGTCCAAACTCCAGATGGTGTTAAATCAGTTGGTTATAAATGACTCTTCGTACATAAAAGAAATGAGAAAAATGAAATTGTAAGATACAAGAAACGCCTTGTTACATAAGGATTCTCTTAAAGACCCGGTGTCGATTATGAAGAAATATATTCACCCGTCATGGACGCAATAATATTTCGATACCTTATCGGTCTAGTTGTGCATGAAAATCTTAAAATTCAACTAATGGGTGTGATTACAACCTACCTTCATGGATAACTTGATAATGAAATTTACATGAGAATCCCAGAAGGATTAAAAATATCTGAAGCGTATAGTTCAAATTCTCGAGAATTATACTCAATAAAATTACAAAGATTGTTATATGGTCTAATTCAATCAGGGCGTATGTAGTATAATCACCTTAGTGAGTACTTGATAAATGAAGGTGACATAAATGATGTCATTTGTCCTAGTATTTTCATTAAGAAAACGGCGTCAGGATTTGTTATACTCGTTATTTATGTTGATGACATAAATCTCATTGGAACTCCAGAAAGGGTCCAAAAGGAAATTGAATATCTAAAAAAAAACTTGACATGAAAGATCTTGGAAAGACAACATTTTGTCTTAGTCTGCAGATTTAACATTTAACAAATGGGGTCTTCATCCACCAAACTGCCTATACTGAGAAGGTTTTAAAATGATTTTACATGGACACATATCCATTAAGTACTCCAATGGTTATTCAATCACTTGAGGTGAGTAAAGATCCGTTTCGACCTTTAGAGAGGGTGAAGAGATCCTTGGTCACAAAGTATCATATCTTAGTGCTATTAGTGCAACTATGTATCTTGCTAATGCTACATGGCCAGATATAATATTTTTTGTTGATTTGCTAGAAAGGTATAGTTCTTCTCCTACACGAAGACACTGGAACGAAGTTAAGCATATATTGAGACATCTAAAAGGGATTATTGATATGAGTCTGTTTTATGCCAACAAAGCTAGTTCATATCTTGTTGGTCAGACAAATGCATGTTATTTATCTGACCCACATAAAGCACAATCTCAAACAGGCTATGTATTTACATACGGAGGTATGCTATATCATGACGATCTACAAAACAGTCTATTATCGCTACTTCTCCAAATCATATTGAGATGATAGCTATTTATGAGGCAAGTAGAGAATGTATAAGGTTGAGATCAGTGATACATTCCATCAAAGAGAGATGTGACCTAAAGTTTGATATCAAAGTATCCATAGTCATATTTAAAGACAATGCAGCATGCATAGCTCAATTAAAAGAGGCTTTATAAAAGGAGATAAAATGAAACACATTTCGTCAAAGTTATTCTTTACGCACGATCTTCAGAAGAATGGTGATATTAATGTACAATAGGTCTGTTCACGTGACAATCCAACAAATTTGTTCACTAAATTATCAACTTCAACTATTGAAAAGATGGCAGACAAGATTGGAATGCAAAGACTGAACCAGTTGAATCGGGGTCTTCATCAGGGGGAACAAGAATACGCGTTGTACTCTTTTTTTCCTCAAGCAAGGTTTTATCCCACTGGGTTTGCCTGGTAAGGTTTTTAATGAGGCAACTCAAATAGGTATTCAGTAAATTTTTCTTTACATGGACATCCAAGGGAGAGTGTTATGAAGTTGGATGCGATGTGTCCAAAATGAAGGACATGTGACATATCTTTAGATAGGTTAAAAAACCAAGTCATACTCCACCTCTTTGTATTTGGATAAGTTTCCATCTCTGTCTTTTGGCTATAAATAGCCATGATCAATAATAAAAGACTACTAATTTTACACTACCCCATTATAGAATCTATCTTGCTATTTCTTATTCTTTGTTACTTTCATACATAACCATAGTGGAATAACCATTAAAATATTCAATCTAGAAAAGAAATATATCACATATGGTGATTTTTTTCTCAAACTTCAACCTCCTGTTATTCTCATATCCAACTTTTTATTTCTTCTGAACCATTTGGTTTGCAACAATAAAATCATAGCCTCTAAACAATGAAAAACAATTATCCATCTTTCAAAAGCAGTTGAATAATTAGAGCTAGTACTTTCTACTTAATTCTAATAAGAATAAGTTATTTTTTAATCAAGAAGCGACTGAAATGAAAGAGTTTAATACACTAAAGAAGTATAATGTTCGAAGTGGTCATTAGAGTGAATGAGTGCAATGAATAAAATGGGGCTATTAGAATTATATACTTTAAGAATGAACAAGATATCAGAAGTAATTATTTAAATTTCATTTCCAATCAAATATGATCACAAAAATTGAGGTTGATTTTTTTTTATATCTCCTTACAAATTTATTTTCAATTTTATAGTCTTTTTTAGAGGCCTTCTTTTTCATACTAAGAGATGTGAAAATAAATCAACGTATAGGAGATCTTTGCAGGGTTATAAAATATCTCGAGCGTTTCGCCTTGCATAGTTTTGATGAAATGCTATAATGCTTAGCTACATAATTTGTCTATCACTAATTTCTATTTTTTGTAGTGAAAGTCACTGATGTCTCTCGGATCTTTCTTGTTTTTCGTATACACACATATAGTGAACAACTAAAGCACCTGTTTTGTCCTATCTAGGCCACGGAAATTCACATCAGTGAGGAAATAACTATTGACATCCTCAGCAAGTTACCTGTGAAGTCTCTTCTTGTACTTCAAAATTTTGGAAGACATTAATCTCTGAGTTGAACTTTAAGGAGAAGCATTTCAATCATGTCAAAGAATAATCAAAATTCTCAAAAACTTTTTCTTCGTTAAAAACGCCCTATTTAGTTTTATAGTATTTTTCTTCTTTATCATCAGCACAGACCGTGATGCTACATAATATTATGTTGTTGCGGTGACTTGTTTCTTCTTTGGTTTTATGGTGAACATTTGTTGTGGAACCCATGAACAGGAGAATCAATAGTACTTCCTAGCCCGGTATTTCATCCAGCAAGTTCTTCAAAATATGGATTGAGATATGACTAAACTAGTAATGACTATAAGATTCTTCGGATTAAAGACAGGCAATGGTCTTGGAGTACCCTGTGAAATTTGTTAAGGAGATAGGTTAATACAAATGTAACAAAGGAACCAAGTATTAGTTAGTTACAAGAGTTAGTTAGGAAGGTAGTTAGTTATCTTCTAGAAGAATACTACTCTATATATACATAGGCTACATGTACTACTCATATGAATGAATATACAAATTGGCAGTTTCTTATTCTCTCATTCTACTCTAATCTTCTACTTCTTCATCTTCATACTCTACTGCTTCTTGATCACTAACTCAGCTGCTTCTTAATCACTAATTCATCATGGTATCAGAGCTTCACTGATTCAAATCAGTACTCACGTGATCCCATATTCTTCTTGATATCAAGAAATTCACATTTCATTTGAATCTGTTGGGCATTATCAGAATCTCAAGCCATGAATTCAACTGCAGTTCCTACTCAGAGCAGTTCCCATTCATCTCCAATTCTGTATATTAATCATCCTCTGCACCTATCAGCTGCGGATGTTTTTGGTAACTCTCTTGTTTCATTCCAGTTGAAAGAAAGAGAGAACTATGTTGTTTGGAGTAAAGAAATTAGAATTGCATTATTAGGGCGTAATAAATTTGGTCTTATTGATGGATCTTCTAAAAAAGAAAGTTTCTCTGTTGAATTGGGTAATCAGTGGGAAAGAGTAAATATAATTGTTCTATCATGGTTAATGAATTTTGTATCTTTTGATCTTCTTGGTATAATAGTGTATGCATCTAATGTACACCTTGTTTGGCAAGATTTAAAAAAAATTGATAAGATTAATGGTTCAAGAACCTATAATATCCATCAAGAAATTGCTACCATCTCTCAAGTAGTTCAGTCTGTTTCTGTCTACTTTACTAAGCTAAAAAAACTTGTGGGATGAATTTGATTTTATGGTGCCATCCCCTGCTTGCAATTGTGAGAAATCAAGAGAGTTTTTGTTGTATCTTCAGAGGCAAAAACTGTACCAATTTCTGATGGGATTAAATGACACATACTCTCAGGCAAGAAATCAGATATTGCTAATGACACCCTTACCTACTGTTAACATGGCATACTTCATAATTATGAGTGATGAAAGTCAGAAGTCTGTGGCTCAAGCTGTCAATGTCACGGGTCTTCTTGGTGCTGCACCTAATATAGGTGATGTTGTAGCCATGTACTCTAAGTCCAGTTACTCAGGTGGTGCAAATCAAAAAGGGAAAAGAGGTTATACACCAACTATAATACAAATACAGTATGTGATCACTGCAAATTAAAGGGACATTACAAGAGTGAGTGTTTTCAGTTGGTTGGATATCCACCAGGGAACCCTAGGCATGGTGATTCCAAAGGGAATATTGAGACCAGAAACAACTATAGTCACAGACAAGGGTATGATCACAGATCCAAGCAAAGAAGAATTGGTCCTAGTGCACACAATGCTATAGCTGAGGATTGGTACTGTCAGCCACTGCAAATACAATCTTAGGGTGTTACTCAAGAATCATAGTCAGCCTACAACATGCAAAATACAGGATCTATAGTCATGCTACCAAGGTTCATACCTGAACAATATGAGAAAATTTGTTAAATATTGCAGAACTAAGTTCCAGTGCATAACATGACTACTTCAGTTTCAACACCCTCAGCTAACTCTGCAAACTTGTCAGGTACTTATAGTTCCCTTCTAGTTACAAATGATCCGCAAGAATGGATCATTAACGTAGGGGCTACTAATCACATGACTGCAGATATTAATCTTCTGAATCAAGATTCAATATCTGAGTCTGTGTACCCTATGAAGGTGGTATTACCAAATAGTAATGTTTTACAAGTTACACATACTAGAACAAGTAACATATCTAATAATACCTCTCTCACAAATGTGTTTCATATTCCATAATTTAAATATAGTCTCTTATCAGTATCAAAAGCTACTAAACAACTACAATGTTCAACTACTTTTTCCTTAACTTTTGAGTATTTCAGGATCTTTAGAGTGGAAAGGTGAAGGAGATGGGTAGAGAAAGAGATGGATTATGTACTTATTATTGAATAAGGGACTACCAGGAACTAAAAGAACCAGCAGCTTCAATGTGATACCTGCAAATACTACTAATGTGGAACTATGGCATAAAAAACTTGGCCATGTTTCTTACAAAATACTGAATAGATGTCTAGGAACAAAAAATAAAATTACTACATGCAGTATCTGTCCATTTGCTAAACAAGTTAGGATACCTTTTCCAACTAGTGCATCAGTTAGTGACAAGACCTTTGACTTATTCCATATGGACCTTTGGGCTCCCTATAGAGTACCTACTTATGATGGTCATAAATGCTTTCTTACTATTGTAGATGATTACTCAAGAATGACATGGATCTTCCTACTCAAATTAAAGTCTGATGTGTTTGTTGTGCTTAAGCATTTCCTTTCTTTCATTCAGAATTAATTCCATACTTGCATAAAAACCTTGAGAACTGATAATGGAACAGAGTTTGTAAATAGTTTATGCGCTGAATTGTTTAATAATTTAGGTATAAACTATCAAACTTTTTGTTTTTATACTTCACAGCAAAATAGAGTTGCTGAAAGAAAATATAGACATCTGTTAGAAATAACTAGAGCTATAAGGTTTCAGGCTAACATTCCTCTTAAATATTAGGGGCACTGTGTTAAGGTTGCTATCTACTTAATCAACAGACTGTCTACACCTATAATTGGTCATGTAACACCTTATGAAAAATTGTATAATAGGAAGCCTTCCCTTGATCATTTAAGAGTGTTAGGTTGTCTGTGCTATGCATTGACTGTTAATGAATCAGATAAACTTATGTCTAGATCAAGAGATGCTATACATATGGGATATTCAAAAACCAAGAAGGGATACAATCTACTTAATCTGACTAACAAAACTTTTTTTTGTGAATAGGGATGTCATATTCATAGAAGATATATTTCGATTAAAAAGTCAGATTACTCAAATCACCTGAAGCAATTTTGCCTATGACAGATCAAGATCTATTACTAGACACTGATAATTCTATGACTCAGAGAGCTGATACTGAGTTGTCTGTATCTCAAGAACCTATACAACAACAGTCAACTACTGATGTTATAAGCTCACTTCAGCTATTTTTGTCCACTGCAATACCATCTTCTACAATAAATTAGACAACAACTGCAACCACAAGAACAATATATATTCCTACTACTAGACAAAACTAAAAGTACAACTGCTAGACAATCTCAAGAGTGGCAGAGAAAATCAACAAGTGAATCACATCCTCCTGGATGGATGAAATAGTTTGTGTCATTGTTGAACCAACAACTTATACAAAAGCTATCAAGGATCCTAAATGGATAGAAGCTATGCAAATTAAGGTTGCATCCCTTGAAAGCAACAACACTTGGAAAGTGGTTCCTTTAACTGTAGGCAAGAAGCCAATTAGATGTAAATGGATATACAAGGTGAAATATAAGTCAACAGGAGAGGTGGACAGATTCAAGGCAAGTCTAGTTGCTAAAGGCTATAGCTAAAAAAAAGGGATTGATTATCAAGAGACTTTCAGTCCTGTGGTTAAGATGGTGACCTTAAGAACAATTGTTACAATTGTTGTAGCTAGACACTGGAACATCCATCAGATGGATATGTTTAATGTTTTTTTACAAGGTAATTTGGAGGACAAAATCTACATGAACCTTCCTCAAGGATTTCAGAGTCAGGGGGAGAAACATAACTATGTATGCAGACTCTTAAAATCCTTGTATGGTCTAAAACAAGCTCCCAGATAGTGGAATGCAAAACCACCTAAAGCCTTGATCAACTTTGGATTCTCGCAGAGTCCGTTTGATCACTTATTATGTATCAAGAGATCAGAGGAAGGCTTGGTTATTGTATTAAAATATGTTGATGATATATTTGTTACTGGAGATCAGCTAGATCAAATCTTAAAGACAACGACAATACTACACAATGCTTTTAAGATGAAGGACCTAGGTGAACTAAGATACTTCTTAGGTATTGAGTTTGCAAGATCTCAATAAGGTATTGTCATGTATCAGAGAAAGTACGCTCTTGAACTCATATCTGAAACTGGACTTAGTGTTGCCAAACCAGCTCCTACACCTATGGACACTACTACAAAGTTAACCACTAGTAAGTACGATCAACATATCAAGGAAACTGATCAGGATTGTGATATGCTTGCTGACCAAAGTGCCTATCAAAGACTTGTATGCAAGCTTTTGTACCTAACAGTAACCAGATCAAATATAGCATATAGTGTACAAACACTAAGCCAATTCCTACAGAATCCAAAACAGTCGTTTATGAATGCAACTCTTAGAATTGTTAAGTATATCAAAGAAAAAATTGGACCAGGACTACTATTGTCTAGCAACAAAAAGGATGCACTCATAGCCCATTGTGATACAAACTGGGCTGCTTGTGCATTCTCTTAGAAATCTATCACAGGGTACACTATAAAGCTTGGTGATTCACTCATCTCAGGGAAGTTAAAGAAGTAGGCTATTATGTCTAGAAGCTCAGCTGAATCTGAGTACAAGAGTCTAGATTCCACAGTAGCTGAACTTACTTGGATTGTTGGCTTAATATCAATTATTAGAATTCAGATTCAGTTACCAATTACAATCTTTAGTGATAGTAAAGCTGCAATTCAGATGTCAACAAATCTTGTGTATCATTAGAGGACTAAACATATAGAAATAGATTGTCACTTTATTAGAGAAAAGATTCAACATGGCTTAATAAAGCCTGAATATATTTCAACACATGATTAACCTACAGATGCTCTAACCACAAAGTCTAAAAAGAGTCCAACATGAATACTTAATCTCTAAACTTGGACTTGCTAACATATTTACAACACAAAGTTTGCAGGGGGTATTAAGGAGATAGGTTAATACAAATGTAACAAAGGAGCTAAGTATCAGTTAGTTGCATGAGTTAGTTAGGAAGGTCGTTAGTTATCTTCTAGAAGAATACTACTCTGTATATACATAGGCTATATGTACTACTCATAAGAATGAATATACAGATTGACAGTTCCTTCTTCTCTCATTCCACTCTAATCTTCTTCTTCTTCTTCTTCTTCTTCTTCTTCTACTACTACTACTACTACTACTACTACTACTACTTCTTCTTCTTCTTCTTCTTCTTCTTCTACTACTACTACTACTACTACTACTACTACTACTACTACTTCTTCATCTTCATCATTCTCATAATCTTCATACTCTACTGCTTCTTGATCACTAACTTTGCTGCTTCTTAATCACTAATTCATCAAAATTCTTTTGTTGAAGAGTGGTTCCCGGAGAAAAATTAATAAACTTCCACGTGGCGATCACATTTATAAGTTATCTTGTATGGACACTTTGGAATTTATACATGGGGTCATTGGTGTCAACATGACATAAATATTGTATATTAATGTAATCATATATTATTGTATATTATTGTAATTACATAGATTTGATTTAGTAGTTAAAGAGAATAATAGTGACTTTAGTAAGAGCAGATTTGGTGGGATAGAATAGTGGATTTAGAGGGATAGAAAAGCTGATATTTAGGGATAAGAAGACGGATCTTTAGGGATTTAATCATTGAATATTTTCTATTTAATGACAAGACACTCAATATTGAGAGGCATTCAACAGAAAATTGACATGGTATCAAAACCTTCTCTTGGTTGTCTTGTTTCATAGAGTTCATTTATGTTTTCTTTCAAAATTTATTTTGAAAATTTTGATTTTTGTTGATTGTTCCTCAACAATTAACACCTAGGACTTTGATCTTGGTCATTTTGGTTATTCTTTTGGACTTAGTGTTTCTAGTTTTCATAATTATGAGTTCATATCAATTTGAATCATTCAGAGTTCGTTTCACTGGAAAGAATTTTTTTTTCATGAGAGTTTTAGTTTCATTTATTTGTCACCGGAAAAGAACTATGGGCCATATAGATGGAGCTGCTCCTGCTCCTACTGATCCTACAAAGTTAGGTGAATGGAAGATTAAAGATACTCGGGTAATGACATGGCTTTTAGGGTCAATTAACCCTCTTATTGGTTCTAATCTCAGGCCTTACAAGACAGCTAAGGTCATGTGGGATTTTTACAAAAGGTTTACAACCAAAATAATAGTGCCCGACACTTTTACTTAGAGTATGAAATTGTTAATTACTCTCAAGGAGGTCTTTCTATTCAGGATTATTATTCTGGATTTCAGAACTTATGGGCTGAATTTACAGATATTGTTTATGCCAAAATACCTTCTGAATCTCTCTCTGTAATTTAGCAAGTTCATGAGCAAAGCAAGCGAGATCAATTTTTTATGAAGTTACGCTCTGAGTTTGAGAGTGTTCGCTCTAACTTGATGAATCGTGATCCGTCTCCCTCCCCTGGATGTTTGTTTTAGGGAATTGCTTCGTGAAGAGCAATGTTATGTCACACAAAATGCTTTCAGAAGAGGAAATGATGTCGCTGTTGCATTTGCTGCTCAAGGTAAAGGTATGAGTAGGGATATGAATAGAAATCAATGCTATAATTGCAAGGAATATGTCCATATTGCTAGAAATTGTGGCAAGAAGTTCTGTAATTATTGTAAACAACAAGGACACATTATCAAAGAGTGTCCCACACGCCCTCAGAATCGTAAGGTAAATAATTTTCATGCAGCAATAAATGGTTCCACTCTTGAGAACTCATCTTCAGGACCTTCAGGACAAGTTCTTACTCCTGAAATGGTACAACAAATGATCGTATCAGCCTTTTCAGCATTGGGATTACAAGGTATTAATGTTAAATCTAATTCTTGGATTGTTGATTCTGGTGCTTCCAATCATATGACCAACTCAACAAGCATGCTAAAAAATGTTCGTAAGTATCAAGGTTCATCACAAATACAGGTTGCTAATGGTAGTAATTTACCCATTACCAAGCTTGGGGATATTGCTCCAACTTTCAAGAATGTTTTTGTTTCACCGAAGTTCTCAACTAGTCTTATTTCAGTTGGACAATTGGTTGATGATAATTGTGATATAAATTTTTCTCGTAATGGTTGTCTTGTGCAGGATCAGGTGTCGGGGACGATAATCACAAGGGGTCCTAAAGTTGAAAGATTGTTTCCTATACAATTTTCCATTCCTCCTATTATATCTTTTGCTTGTACTTCTACAGCTAATAAGACTGAACTTTGGCATAAGCGTATAGGACATCCAAATTTTGTTGTGTTGTCTTATTTATCAAATTCTGGTTTATTAGGAAGTAAAAATCAATTTTCCCCTGCTTAATTTGATTGTTCTACTTGTAAATTAGGCAAAAGTGAAATTCTTCCTTATCCTAATTTGGGTAGTCGCACTACAAAGTGTTTTGATGTTGCTCATAGTGATGTTTGGAGTATTTCATCAATTGGTTCTCATGCTCAGTTCAAGTACTTTGTGACATTTATAGATGATTATAGTCGATTTACGTGGGTGTATTTTCTTCGTACCAAATCTGAAGTATTTTTCATGTTCAAGATATTTTTGGCTTACATTGAGACTCAATTTTCTACTTGTATTAAATTATTAAGATCTGATTCTGGTGGAGAATATATGTCAAATAAATTCAAAGAAAAATTTCTTGACAAAGGAATTGTATCACAACGCTCTTGTCCATATACACCATAACAAAATGGGGTCACTGAGCGTAAAAATCACCATCTTTTAGATGTCACTCGTACTTTATTGATTGAGTCCTCTGTCCCATCTAAATATTGGGTTGAAATTTGTCTACTGCTGTCTATTTAATTAGCAGACTGCCATCTAAAGTGTTAAATATTGAGTCTCCATATTTTTGACTTTATCACAAAAATCCAAGCTATGATAATTTTTATACATTTAGTTGTATTTGTTTTGTGCATCTTCCTCCTTCTCAGCGTAATAAAATTTCTGTTCAGTTTACTAAATGTGTTTTTATGGGTTATAGTACTTCACAGAAAGGTTTTCTCTGTTATGATTCATGTTCTAATAAATTTTATGTTTCTAAAAATGTTATTTTCTTTGAGAATCTGTATTTTTTTCCTACCATGTTGAGTCATCTCCTGCTTCTCTTCTTCCTACTTTTGAAAATTTGTCATCTTCATCTAAGGGGTTCAAACCCGAATTTGTGTACGAACGTCAGCGGTCAACTTTACCCCCTCCTGATATTGATCCGCCACCTGAAACTGCACCACAACTAGAATCTGAGAATTCTTCAAGGTCTGCTTCTCTTAAGCCCACTCGATGAACTCCGAGAGTATCTCGTACTCCTAATTGGTATGGCTTTTCATCTACTTTATCCACTATTTGTGTTCCAACTTATTACTCACAAGCTTCTAAGCATGAATGTTGGCAGAAGACAATGGAGGAAGAAATTTTGGCTCTCAAAGAAAATGACACATGGGATATTGTTTAATTTTCTTCAAATGTCCATCTAATTCGATATAAATGGGTTTATTCAATTAAATTTCATTCTAATGGAACTCTTGATCGGTACAAAGCTCGGTTGGTTATTCTTGGTAAGAAGCAGGAGTATGGTGTGAACTATGAAGAGACTTTTGCACCGGTAGCAAAAATGACGATGGTGAGAACTATTGTTGCCATTACTTCTTCACAAAACTAGACTCTTTATCAAATGGATGTCAAAAATGCTTTTCTTCATGGTGATCTCAAAGAGGATATTTATATGAAACCTCCACCAGGTTTATTCTCATTTCCTACATCAGATGTATCCAAGTTTAAGCGGTCTTTGTATGGATTAAAACAAGCTCCAGAGCTTGGTTTGACAAATTTCGGTCTACTTTGCTACAATTCTCTTTTGAGCAGAGCAACTATGAATCATCTTTGTTTCTTCAGAAAATATCCAAAGGTTGTGTTCTTGTTTTGGTATATGTCGATGACATTATTATTACAGGAATTGATTCTTCACTAATCACTAGCCTGCAGCAACAACTTAAGGATTCTTTTCATATGAAAGATCTTGGTACTCTTACATATTTCTTGGATTTGGAAGTTCATCGTGATTCATCCGATGTGTTTCTAAATCAACACAAATATACCCAAGATTTGATTTCTTTGGCAGGTCTTCAAGATTCCTCCTCTGTGGATACTCCATTAAAATTGAATGTAAAGTATCGCCGGGAGGAAGGCGATCTTCTTCCTGATCCAACTATATTTCGGCAATTAGTTGAGAGCTTAAATTACCTTACTATTACCAGGCCTGATATCTCTTTTGCAGTTCAACAAGTTAGTCAGTTCATGCAAGCTCCCCGTCATCTTCATTTGATGGTTGTCTGTCGCATCATTCGATACCTCCGAGGAATATCTAATCGTGGATTATTCTTTTCTAGTGATTCGCCTATTCGTCTTAATTCTTTTAGTGATTCTGATTGGGCGGGATGTTCTGACACTCGTCGTTCAGTTACTGGTTGGTGCATGTTTCTTCGAGAGTCTTTGATATCTTGGAAGAGTAAGAAGCAAGACCGCGTGTCAAAATCTTCAACAGAGGCTGCTCCGAGATTGTGTGGCTTCGTGGACTACTTGCTGAGATTGGATTTCCTCAATCTAATCCTACTCCTCTTCATGCTGACAATACAAGTGCTATTCAGATTGCTACTAATCCGATTTATCATGAGCGGACCAAACACATCGAAGTAAACTGTCATTATATACGAGAAGCTGTAGATAAAGGTGTCATTACTCTTCCGCACGAGTCCAGTGATCTTCAAATAGCTGATGCATTTACAAAATCAATGGCATGACAACGACATCAGTTTCTTGCCGGCAAATTGATGCTTCTTGATCTACGAGCATCAATTTGAGGGGGATGTTAGCATGATGTAAAAATTGTATATTAATGTAATCATATATTGTTGTATATTAGTGTAATTACATAGATTTGATTTAGTAGTTAAAGAGAATAATAGTGACTTTAGTGAGAGCAGGTTTGGTGGGATAGAATAGCGGATTTAGAGGGATAGAAAAGCTAATCTTTAGGGATAGGAAGACGGATCTTTAGAGATGTAATCATTGAATATTTTCTATTTAATGACAAGACTCTCAGTATTGAAAGACATTCAGTAGAAAATTGACAATTGGATCGGCATCGATAGGTTATCTAATTATTTCATAATTTCATTTAGTATTTCAAATGAGGTGTATGAAAAGATAGCGTTGTCAAAGGAAATCAACAGTATTTTAAAGACATTTTCTGGAGATCATGGGGTTTCAACATTAGGTGGATTGCTTTGTGTTTATTGTACCAATTATACAAATAGGAATTATAAGGAGCACTTTTAAGTTATGGGTAATGAAGAATTATGGTCAAAGAATTTTGGACCAAAGCTACCATACGAGAGACCTATCTTCATAAACTCAAACCGAATAATATATTTGCGAATGACGAAGTACTAATCTTCTATAATGAGAAGGAAAATCATGGGTTTTGAACATCCAAGGGACTATTTGGACCGTGGCCTAGATCTCCTTTAATTAAGCAAGAATTCGTTTTTACAGAAAATTTGATCTCTTCAAAATTACTTATTTTGAGTATTTGTTTATGTTTGATCAAAATATCTATCTTTTATCCTTGAGGACCGTGTTACGACCTCTAGCTTATTCTTATTATAGATTTATTAGCTTGCCATTTTATGGTTTCAAACTTTACCACTGTTGGTGGCTTTTGCTTTATTTTCATTAGTCATTTCAATACTTATTAATTGATTGAACCCTCACCTCTCCCTCTCTTTTACCTATTATTATTGCTGCTTCTCTCGTTTAATTATAAGTTCATTTTTTGCAAATAGTAATGGATTAACCAATTTGAAAATAATTCATTCTAGGCATGTTGAATTATGAACAAATAATTTTGATATGAGGATTGTAAATTTTATGTTCTTTCAATCTTGGAAGGTAGACAAGACTATTCGGAATCGGACAAAAAGTTATTCGTATCGAGAGTTTACGTCCAATAATACTAATTCATTATGTTTAGGTGACAAATTAAGGTGAGGTGAAAACAAGCTAACAGTTTAGTGATAATCAAGTTTGTGAAGACAAAAACAATGTATTTATAATTTTTAGTCGTTCTCAAATCTTAACATCCTACTATGCTCGTGTCTTTCTTTCAAAACCATTGGTTCATGTAGCAACAAAATCATGTATTAGTAATGCTATTATTGATCATGTACTAAGCCTGTCAAGTGGGTCGGGCTGACCCGGCCCTACCCGACCCACTTGAAGGATCCGGCTCGGTTTGACTCAGTTCGGTAAGCCTAGAGCTTTAGGGTTTTAAATTCCGGGCCAGTTGTTTTTTTAATTTGGACCCGATTAATCCGGCCTGGACCTAGCTCGGTCCAGAGCTGCCGGTAAACCGGCCCGGCCCGGATTCAATTTTTTTTATTATTATTTTTGAGTTTTGGGCCAAACTAACCGTTTTTGGGTCCAAACGGCTAGTTTGAGCCCATTTCTTAAAAAAAAAATACTTCAAAAATTATTTTTTAATCCCAAAAAAAATTCTATAAATATCCTACACCTTCAAATCATTTTTCACACAATTTTTCACTCTCTCAAATCTCAATTCTCAATTATCAAATATTCAATATATTTAATTTCTTAAAGTGTTCACTTTAATTTTTTAATTTTGCGTTTACAAAGTACGAACGGAAGTTTCTAAAATCGCAACCTTCAGATACTTCTAAAATTTGGTATTGTCGTTCCATCTCGTACGTTTAATTTTTATTTATTGTGTTAATTGTTTAATATTTAATTTTATTATATTTGTGTATTTTAAATTTTTTTAGTTTAATTTAATTTATACTATGGATAAATTAAGAAACTTCGCTACTAAAGGTGTTAAAAAATTTTGTCCCGGAAGTGGTAGTGGTAATAAAAAATGAATTACTAGCGGTAGAGGTAGTTCAAGTAGTAGATATACCCGTGTGTCTTCGCCTCCAGTACCGTTTGGTACACCTTTTGAGGAAGAAATAGGTGTAGGTGCTCACGATATGAATTATGTAGAAGCTCAAGAAAATTACGGTATAGAAGAAGAAAATGAAGTAAATGCGGTTAATTTAGACAAAGAAAATGAAAATATTGGTGAGACACCCGCAGTAGGAAATACTAACGTTAGATCTGAATTGGTTAATCTCCCTCCCTGTCCTCCCCGTGCCACAAGACCTCATAAAACAACTAGTGTTGCATGGCAATTTTTTGAACGTATATCAGATGCTGAGGTGCAATGCAATATTTGTCAATAAATATATAAGCATAGAAGCGGAGGCAAACAAGGGGGTACGGGTACGTTAATGAGACATATAAGTGAAGCTCATGAAAGAGAGTTAAATATTGCACGAAGTGGTGAGGATGTTGGTGGGCCAACGCAAACTAGAATGGACCCAGCAACCGGTCAGGTAACAAAGAAGTATAATAAATTGAGGGATCAGGAAGAAATAGCTAAAATGGTAACTGTGGGTTATTTGCCTTTTAA
Organism: Capsicum annuum; assembly: GCF_002878395.1. Taxonomy (NCBI): domain Eukaryota; kingdom Viridiplantae; phylum Streptophyta; class Magnoliopsida; order Solanales; family Solanaceae; genus Capsicum; species Capsicum annuum. The sequence continues at coordinate 16,363,895 of NC_061122.1, read as the reverse complement.
TTTTCCTTCTTCTGGTGCCTTTATTCATTATATACAAGTAATTTATAATCCTATGTTTAACGGTATTCCTAGAAGTACTTGCCGGTCTGATATTTTTAGACTTCATTCACAATATTTTTTTTATTTATCAACATTGTTAAAAAACATTCAATGTAGATTGTCCTTAACTTCTGATCTTGATCGTGCTGTAAATAAAAATGATTATTTAATCGTTACTTGTCACTGGATGGATAGTAATTTTGTGATGCAAAAATGTATTCTTGCGTTTTTATATGATGAAGATCGTAAACATACTGGAGATTTTATTGTTGATTCTATTGTTAAAGTTGCCGGATATTATGGTATCGAAAATAAAATTTTATGTATTGCTTTTGATTATGCTTCTAACAACAAAACTACAATAAAAAATTAAAATCTACGTTATCTCCGCCGTTGCCTGAAATTTTTCATATTAAGTGTGCATGTCATATATATAATTTAATTGTAAAAGATGGTCTTGAGTTTTTTGAACTTTATATTGAAAAAATTCATCTTGTTGTTGGTTTTTTTCAAGGAAATAATCGTAGATCGAGAATTAGAGATTTTAAAGTTAAATGTCAAGAAAATGGACTTGCACCGATATTGATGCCTGAGGAAATTGATATTAGATGGAATTCAACGTATGATTTTTTAAAAACTTGTTATAAATATAGCATTCCTATTACACTAGTTTTTAACCAACATTGCGGTTCATTTGCTGACTCTGCTGATTGCATGCTACATGATTCTAATTGGGTTGTGATTAAGGATCTTGTTAAGTTTTTAGAAAAAATTTATGTTGCTACGGTTGAATTTTTCGGTGCTTATTATCCTACTATTTATAATATTTTATCATCTATAGCCGATATTTCTGGTTTGCTCAAAGAATATAAAAATAAAGAAGTTATTGGTGCCATGTTTACTAAATTTTAAAAATATTTTTTCTCGATTCCCCCTATTTACTTGGTTGGTGCTATATTAAATCCATGCATAAAATATAATAATATGTGTCACTTTAGTACTATTATTTATACTAACTTAGAAATAAATATTGACCATGATTCTGAACAAGTACAACCTAATTTGTGGATGGCTATGAATGATGCAAAGGATTACATAAAAAAATTATATAATCATTATGCTGATTTATTTGATTTAACCGTACCTACAAATATCACTCTAACTGTCACTCATCATCCTCCCGAGGAGCCATCATCTTCTAAAAGGCTGGCACATAGTGGTTTTCCTGATTCCTTTTATGATTTAACTTGTTGGAACAGTGTTGATGAGAGAGCTTACACATCAACTTACCGGGAAGAGCTGAAATATTATCTTCGGTCAGCACCAGAGGATCGTAGATGACGGATCAACACGTTCGATTGGTGGAGGAGTAATGAAACACAATATCCTATGCTTTCAAGATTAGCTAGAGATATCTTGAATGTTCCAATGTCAACCGTTGCATCAGAGAGTGCCTTTAGTCAGGGACGACAGCAGCTTGGAGACAACCGACACTCATTGGGAAGCAATGCATTGAATGTTCTAGTTGCCTCAGAGATTGGATTAGAGCGGAAATAAGAAACCAAGGAATGGAACCTGAGCCGAGCGACGAGCTGAAACTTGAAGAAATTATGCCTTCACGGGAGAACTCAGCAGAATCAAGTCCAATGCATGGTTTTGCCCCCGTTGACTTCGACTATCCTATGCAAGTTCCGGTTAATATTAACATGCATGAGTTAAAAAAAATGATGCATAATTTGTAGATTTTTCATTTATATAAATTATAAATCTTGGATCATTTTGCAATCAATAAAATTCCCCAAATTCATTCACTCCTTAGTCCTTACTTTTTATATTTTTTCATTTAATGATTTAAAATTTTAAATTGAATTTCTAGTTTTTTACTTTAAATTAAAAAACTTACTTCTAATATATTATTAATTTACTACCAAGTATTATTAATTTATTATATTAAGTAACATATGTTTTGTATATTTGTGTATATATCTTCTATAGATGTGTATATTTAACGTATACATGTGTATATGTTTTATAAATTAGTATATTACTATATATATATATATATATATTGTAATGTATAGATATTGTAGTATATTTAATTAAAGTATTACGTATACATAGAATAGAGTGTATATATGTTAATATATCTTCTATGGACGTGTATATTTAACGTATACATGTGTATATGTTTTATAAATTAGTATATAACTATATCTATATATATTGTAATGTATATATATTGTAGTGTATTTAATTTAAAGCATTACATATACACAGAATAGAGTGTATACATGTGAATATATCTTCTATAGACGTGTATATTTAATGTATATATGTGTATATGTTTTATAAATTAGTATATAACTATATCTATATATATTGTAGTGTATTTAATTTAAAGTATTACATATACATAGAATAAAGTGTATATATGTGAATATATCTTCTATAGACGTGTATATTTAACGTATACATGCATATATGTTTTATAAATTAGTATATAACTATATATATATATATATATATTGTAATGTATATATATATACATTGAATGGTGCGTATACATGTGTATATATCTTCTATAGACGTGTGTATTTAACGTATACATGTGTATATGTTTTATAAATTAGTATATAACTATATCTATATATATTGTAATGTATATATATTGTAGTATATTTAATTTAAAGTATTACATATACATAAAATAGAGTGTATATATGTGAATATATCTTCTATAGACGTATATATTTAACGTATACATGTGTATATATTTTATAAATTAGTATAGATGTGTATGTTTAACGTATTTATGTGTATATGTTTTATAAATTAGTATATAACTATATAACTATATATATTGTAATGTATATATATTGTAGTATATTTTATTTAAACTTTAAAGTAGTATACATATATTGGATGGTGCGTATATTTGTGTAATAGTGTATATATTTTTTAAATTCTAATGTAGTATATACTATATATATAGTGTATATATATTGTTTAGCGTATTTATAATGTATATAGGTGGGTATATATAATGTATATTGATTTTTTTTTTATATTTGTGACCGGGTTTGACCAGTTTTTTAATCGGATTTGACCTGATTTAGGTGGGTTTGACCGGATTGGATTAAGTGAGCCGGGTTAGGATTGTTTTTAATTTTTTTACCGTTTAGCCCGGCTCGGCCCACTTAGACCTCAATCCGGACCCGACCCGGCCCTCAAATCGATTAAATGACATGGGCCGATTTCGGGTTGACCTGGCTCGGCCCACATAACAGTCTTACGTGCCGGGTTTCAAACCACAAACAAATACACATAACACACGGCCCACAAACCAAATCATCTTCTACTATTACTTTCATAGAAAAGAAATTTATATTTTCGTACATGCCAAATCACAATTAAAAAACAAATAATAACATGTTGTGATCGCTAATATAGTTGGTCATTGTAAAATCTCAACTGAAATTTTATATAACGATTCTGAATGATAATACTCGGATTCTGAATTCAATATTTTTTTATGGATTTAATGAATTTCTTAATGTAAATATATCATTTTGAGAAAAAAAAATATTGAGCTCGATTGAATCGTATCCAAACTTCTAGCTTTGCTCTAAAAATCGTCACTCCATCTTTCGACAACTGGTTATTTAAATATTACAATTTTTTTCATGTTAGCCACACTAACCATCATCAATAATTGTAGTGGTGATAAGTATATCTCTTTATTTTTAATTAAAATTTCTGATTCAAATTCTCAAAATAAAATTGCATTTAATAAGAAATGATTTACCCTTAATGGCAAATCAAAATGGATACGGAACCAATGGAGCTCCGATGCAAATTTGGATTAGTCGACTTTCAATATGGTACTGGACACCGGATAAAACGCCACAACCCTCCCTCCGAAAAAAAAAAGTAAAAAAAAATAAATGGATAACTAATGCAAGTATTGATTATACATTCTATTGTGTATTGAGGTGTGTATTACTAATAACTCAAAATCCATGACATTAGTAATGCAATGGATCTAATGCATGCATTAACATGTTTAAAGATTCTATTACCCCTAAAAAAAAATTCCGCATCCTTTCTAACATATATATTGAGGGTATTATGATTTTTTTTTCTTTTAGAAATTATGTAATTCATGTTTTTTTTAATACATCGAATCAAACACTGCATAAGAAAAATACAAGCATAATTAACACAAACATTACTAATACAAGCATTATTAATACATCATATTTCGCACTATTTTTATACACTCAATCAACCGATGCCTAGGTGGGAAACCAAATAAATATGAGACCCAATTATCACTATGTTGAATTGTTGATGACGTTGCAACGACTTGGAGTTAATATATTAATATTAAATTAAATTCACAGATAAAGTGTATAAGTATTTAATAATTTTTAATATATATGTAAAATTTTCTGTGACCACAATAACCGTTCTTTTTCTCCCCTCTCTCTTTGCTTGTTCTTTTTTTCAAAAAAGATTTTTCCTAAATAATAATAGTGGATAAGTGGTGACCACCATTAAAATCCATATCACTGTATCGACATCTCCTCCTATTATTAACAGCAAAAACAAAATGACAAAATAAAATACACCCCAAAAATTTTATAGTCTTTGCTTTTTTTTTTTAAAGAGAAAATGCTCAAATACCCCCAACTTTTATTCAAAATCTCAACTACATATTTATACTTTGAAAAGGTCCTATGATCTCCTGAGTTATTTTAAAATAAAATTATTACCACTCCAATGCTGACATGGCAAGAGAGTGAAAAAAAATATTTTATTAATTTTTTTTTAATATTTCTTTAAATAAATATATATAATTTTAATTATTATTTTTCTTTTTTCTTCTTCTTACATTCTTCTTATTCTCCAATTCCTCCTCTTCTTCAATGGCATTCAAGAATGACAATTAATTTTTTCTTTTTTCTTCTTCTTCAATACCATCCAAGAACCTATCAATGACAATTAAATTTTCTCTTTTCTCTTCTTCTTCAATGGCATTCAAGAGCTCATCAATGACAAATAATTTTTTTCTTCTTCTTCAATTCTTTTTTTCTTCAATGACATCCAAGAACCCATCAATGACAATTATTTTTTTTTCTTCTTCTTCAATGACATCCAAGAACTCGAATTATGTGATAATGTTGAATTAATTCAGATTGAAAAATAAAGTCACCGAAATTTTGAATTTTTCGATGCCATCACTGTCGAGGCACCATCACTGTCGCGACGCCATTTTGTGAAAATCGAATATTTTTTGGACATTAATTATTGATTTGATTTTGATAAGATTACATATCGTGTGAATTGCATATGATTCATTATGTCATTAAAGAAGAAGAAGAATAGAAGAAAAAGAGGAGGAAGAAGAAGACGATGATGATGACGTGACATGACGTGGAATTAATTTTTTATAGTAAAAAAATGATATATGATGTGGAATTACGTGGCAGCGCGTGTAGACCATAGATTAAAATAAAATCTGGGTATGAGTTTTTAGAGGGGTATATATTCCACTTTAAAATAATTTGGGTAATAATTTCATTTTAAAATAGTTCAGGGGCGTCATAGAACTCTCTCAAAGTATAAATGTGTAGTTGGAATTTGAGGTAAAGGTTAGGGGGTATTTGACCATTTTCTCAAAAGGAAATAATAAAGTTAAATAATTAATTTTTTTAGAGTAAAAAAAAGAAAAAATGACGTGAAAATGACGTGGCATGACGTGACAGCGCTTGCATCACACCATATTCCAAATGACTGATTGTCAGTTTTTGAGGAGGTTAATAATTCTATTTTAAAATAGTTCAGGGGTAGTAATTCTATTTTAAAATAGTTCAGGGGTAATAAGTTACCTTTAAAGGTTGAGTGTGTAGTTGGAATTTGGGGTACAGATTGGGGATGCTTTTGACCATTTTTTTTTTTTTAATACTAGAGCTCTCCAATAGAATATAAACTTTTAATTAGAAATAAAGAAGTTGTATCCAATTTTAAATAGATTCTGAGTTTATACATCATAGTATAAAACTATTATTATAAATACACTATATTGTGAATGTATATTATATATATTTTTTTGAATAATTTCATTAAGTAGACAACTTACAAGTAGCTCATAAAAAACTTTGCAACAACTTATTTTATAATTAAGAAATTTTTAATTTAATTAATTTGTACGTCAAGGAGAAGCAAGCATCTTTCCCTTATCATTACTTTAATTATATCTTTGTTGTCTTAATGTTTTATATTATTTTATGATAAATATTATGTTTCAATCACTAATAAAATAATTATAAATAAAGTGTTACAGTAAATAATCACAAAATTAATTATAATAATCACAAAATTAATTATACTTAATAGGAGCAATTATTTTCACTAGTGTCGTACCCATTTTAATCTGTCACTAAACATCATTTAAACATAATTTAGTTTTAACTTTTAAATAACTCTTTATTTGTAGGTTAAAGTATATTAATAATGAAGAAAATATATTTTTTTTTTTTCTGAATTAAGAAAATATTTTTAGAAAAGAAAAAGATTAGAAAGTACTATAGAAAACGTCTTTTCAGAAATGGAAAAGTTATTTAAATATTAGTACTAGTATTCATGTATTTCCCGGCCTCTACAGTACTTTACTATTTTTAGCATCTTTTTTACTTGCATTATTGTACTCTTTCCTCTTTGAGCTGAATTCACTCGCCGAAGTTGCTGCAGTGACCGGCTACCGGAGAAAATGCATTCGACGAACTTGCTACTCGAAGAACCTGTTCGGATGGCCTCGATTCTCGAGCCATCAAAACCTGTAAGTTAAATACTTCTACTACTATTACTATTACCATTACTAGAATTTGACTTGTTTGATTCACTGTAGATTCATAATTATGGTCAATTTAGATGTTTTTATGAGCTATTTTAGTTCGTGGTTCGGCCTTTTCCTGGATCCCGTGCATAGCAGGAGCTATGGTACACCGAGGTGTACTTTGTCATTTTGTTTTTTAGTTGTGGAATTTGAGTTCGAAGTAATTATTGTTGTTTGATTTATGGTTTATGATCTGACAATTTACAAGTAATTGTAGCATTATACTTTGATTACAGTATACAAAGCCTTTAAGTACTACTACTACCACCAGATTTGACTGGTTTGATTCACTGTATTTAGATGTTTTTAAGAAGTTTTTAGTTCGTGGTTCGGCCTTTTCCCGTATCCCGTGCATTGCAGGAGTTTTAGTGCACCGACTTGTGTTTTGTCATTTTGGTTTTTGGTTGTGGAATTTGAGTTTGAAGTGATTATTGTTGTTTGATTTGTGGTTTATGATGTGTTAAATTTACTAGTAGTTGTACCATTGTTCTTTGATTTGTGTTACTATCTGTTATTTTTTGTACTTCGGTTAGAGTATCATTTTGTTGTAGATACTACTACTACCACTACTACTAGATTTTACTTGTTTGATTCTCTTGTCGATTCATTAATTCTGCTCAATATAGATTTTTTTATGAGGTTTTTTAGTTCGTGGTTCGGCCTTTTCTTGGATCCTGTGCATTGCATGAGCTTTGGTGCACCGAGCTGTACTTTGTCATTTTGGATTTCAGTTGTGGAATTTGTGTTTTTTTTTTTTTTTTTGAGAATTGTTTTTTTTAGTGTGGTTGTTGATTTTAGTGATTATTGTTGTTTGATTTGTGGTTTATGAATTGTTAAATTTACTAGTAGTTGTAGCATTGTTACTATCTGTTATTTCTTGCTCTTTGATCATAGTACCATTATGTTGTAGATTCTACTACAAAGCCTTTGACTTGTTTGATTCTCTGTCGGTTCATAATTTTGGTCTTTTTATTTACCAAAAAAAAAATGGTCTTTTTTATGAGTTTTTTTAGTTTGTGGTTTTGCCTTTACCTGGATTCCTCGCACAACAGGAGCTTTAGTGCATCGAGTTGTACTTTGTAATTTTGCTTTTTAGTTGTGGAACTTGTGTTTTTTTGTTTTTTGTTTTTGAGAGAATTGTTTTTTGTAATGTGGTTGCAGATGCGCTATGAGTTTGAAGTGATTATTGTTGTTTGATTTATGGTTTGTAATCTGGTAAATTACTTGTAGTTGTAGCATTGTTCTTTGATTTTTGTTACTATCTGTTATTTCTTGTACTTCGATTATAGTATCATTTGTTGTAGATATTACTACAAAGCCTTTAAGTGAATTCTTCTTCTTTTACTATTACTATTATTACTAGAATTTGACTTGTTTGATTCACCGTAGATTAATTAATTCTGGTCTACATAGATATTTTTGCGAGGTTTTTTATTTCGTGGTTCGGCTCTTCCCTGAATCCGCCATGCTAGGAGCTTTAATGCGTGGAGCTCAGGAGCTGTACTTTGTCATTTTGCTTTTTAGTTGTGGAGGTTGTGTTTTTTTTTTTCTTTGGAGAATTGTTCTTGTAATATGTTTGTTGATGGTATGAGCTTGAAGTGATTATTGTTGTTTGATTTGTGGTGGTTTATGATCTGTCGAATTTACAACTAGCTGTAGCATTACTCTTGTAGTTTCTTATTTTTTCGATTTTTATTACTATTTGTCACTTCTCATACTTCGATATAGTATCATTTTGTTGTAGACACTTTTTTTTCTTTTGACTGAAGGGTCAAAAACACACTTAAATGTTCGACTTTTTAAGTTTCATACATGAATTATCAAGTGTGTGAGTTTCCTACCTAAACTATCACTAAATGTTTATCGAAACACACCTCAACTATTTGTTCATTTTTTCTACCTGGTGATATTGCTGCTAGGAAAAGTGAATAACTGATAGTTGAGGTGTGTTTTGAGAAACATTTGGTGATAGATTAGGTAGAAAACTCAAAAAATTGGGATACTTAAGGTGTATTTTTTATCCTTAACTTACTTTGTCATGCTACACTTCTGGAACTTCTTTTCCGAGACTACTTGGTTGTGTTTTTTCTTGTACGAGGGTCTATTAGTCTGCATACACACTACCCTCCTTAGACCTCACTTGTGGGATTACACTGTGTATGTTGTTATTGTTGATGATCTGTTAAATGATGATTTTGCAGAATTTTTTTCCAGCAATGACCAAGATTGTTGGCACTCTGGGTCCGAAATCACGTTCGGTGGAGATTATCTCTAGTTGCCTGGAAGCAGGAATGTCTGGTACAGTATCATATTTTAGCATTAGCTATGGGGGAAGAGTTGATGCCTGTGTGGTGCTAAATTGGTCATTTGAGTAACTAAAATGAATATGTTTGACAAAAAACTAGCTATGGGGGAAGAGTTGATGCTTGTGTGGTGATAAATTGGTCATTTGAGTAACTAAAATGAATATGTTTGACAAAAAACTTGAAATTAGAAAGAAAACTCCCATTTATCGTGAAGGGCAGTCTGGTGTACTAACCTCACATTATGCGCTAGTCGGGGAAGAGATGGACCACACTGGGTCTTACGACACAATATCACCTTGCGTTTTTGCTATAGACTTTTTCCGCAGCATGAACCCATTACCTCCTGGTCACACCAGCTGCTTTTACCATTGTGCCAAGGCTCCAAATGCTTTCACTTGTGAATAAGAAAAAAGGGAACTTCATAAAGCTGACAAACAAACAACTAATGAACATTAAACCAGGGGAGACTTAAATTAAGACATCAGCATTTTATATATTTGTGTATAAAGAGAGACTTTTTGTTGTTATTTTGTTTCTTTTTTGCCAAATAAAAGAATGTTTCTGTAATGTAAGTAAAACTGTGGAAAATATTTTCTCACAAGTAATTTTCCTGTATTACATTTGAAAAAAAAGGGCAGCTTGGTGCACTAAAGCTTCCGCTATGCACGGGGTCCGGGAAAGGGCCGGACTTACATCTGTAAACAAAATTGATACTTGCATCCTACCAAGTATCGTTTGATATAATTTAGGATGGGCAATAGAACTAGTCAATAGTCATATAGGCTAGGCTTAACTGAGTGATAGAATATGGTGGAGATAGATTTAAGTTATATATATTGATAGTAAAGATCTAGTGAATTTTAACCTGCGATAGCAAGTTAGTTACCATTTTAATCAGATTACCAATAATACTTAGCAAGAGATTTACTTGTAATTACCTCCTCAAAAAAAAAAAAAAGATTTACTTGTAATTACCTCATAAATGATCTGGTTTTGCGAGTACTTTTGCAACTTCAGTTCATACAACTTAAAAAATGGTGTTTTTCAAAAGCTTGTTAGTAGCCTTCAGTGTGCTCCTTTTGCTTGAAAGATGCTGAATGGCTGGAACTGAGCTAATAAAGAACATTGGCACCACTGATCCAATACTTCTCTTGTTGTGTATATTAGTGGCGCGATTTGACTTTTCATGGGGTGATGCTGAATTTCACCAAGAGACATTGGAAAATCTAAGGACAGCTATCAAAAGATCTAAGAAGCTCTGTGCGGTAAGCTCATTGTTCCTGGTATCCATACTAAGTTGAACTTCTCTGTCTATATAAGTCTGAGTATATTACTTCTAAAATTGGTTATGACCAACTATTCTCCTTCTCTTTTCAGGTTATGCTAGACACTGGTGGTCCTGAATTACAAGTTGTCAATAAGAGCGAACACCCAATTTCACTCCAAGCAGATTCCTTAGTTATCCTAACTCCTGATCAAGATAAAGAGGCTACGCCAAATCTACTGCCAATTAATTTTAGTGGCCTATCAAAGGTAATTTCCACAAGGCAAAGTATGTCTTTCTGGAAGTTAACGGCACCTCAAGGTTTCCCTTAGCATATCCTGCATAAAAGTATAATATGTCTTTATGGAAGTTTATTGGAACTGCACCTCCAGGTTTCCTCTAGCATATCATGCATAAATGTACTATTGAAGTTGAATTGACTCTTATCAGGGGAACGATAACAAGAGGAAGAGATTTTAGACTGGTGTGCTATTCACATCATGTTAATTGTCAGGTTGAACCTTCTTACTTTTTTCCTGGGAAATTTAGATTAGTCAATTCCTTACTTGATCATCAGCAGACAGTGGCTGTTAATTTGCATGTGGGTTAGGATTGTGAACCCTAAAACAAGGTTGCAGTATTATCCATAGGGATTAGTGATCAAGAGACATATGGACTTAAGAAGGCCTAAGCTTCTACTGAACTGGAGAATCCACCGGTGACGAGTGTATTAAAATTAATATCCAATCTCAAAAGTTAGAGTGATAGCTGGAAAATTACATCCGAGACTGTAAATGTAGAAGCATACTGATTTTAGTTCCCGTCTATGAATGAACCATGGCATGTTCTGATGCTAAATTTTCATGATTTTGCAGTCAGTGAAGAATGGAGATACTATTTTCATTGGTCAGTACTTGTTCACGGGAAGTGAGACTACCTCTGTGTGGTTAGAGGTGAGACAACCTTGAAAAATAATACTTTAAATGTTTGGACCAGCGGGATGATCACTTTTATTTCGTTTCATCAATATGAGAATACTTTGTCCACAATCACTGTGCAATCCTCTCTACCTGTTCCCACAACACACCAAAATAATGCGTGTGAGAGAGAGAGAGCCAATGCTAGAGTATGGCACTTTACTATCATTTGTGACAGCATAGCGTAGGTACTCTTAGAGTTGCATGGGCCTTCTGTTTAGACTTTCTGCTGATGCAGGAAATCAATGTGCAAAAAGATGTGAGCAATGTTAAAACTGGTTAAATTTCTGATTTCAAGAGTTCCCAACAATGCAGGTTACAGAGGTGAATGGAGAGGATGTTGTTTGCTCGATTAAAAATTCTGCCACCTTGGCTGGACCATTGTACACGCTACATGTTTCCCAGATCCGTATTGACTTGCCAACTCTCACTGACAAAGATAAAAAGGTCTGTTGTTGCCTAATATCGAAGACCATCATTTTGAATCATTCTTTCATGCTCTCAAAGTTTGTGCCCCATAAAATTGGTCTGAGAGGCTCCAAGTATTTTGTGTATGCAGTACGAGAAAATAAGTACCTTTGGTTATTTTGGGGATGAAAATTTGTTTGCTCATTTAGATTCACATTTAAAAACAACTCTGCAGAACTTATTGGCCAAATTTGTTTAAAACTTTGATATTCTGTCTAACGGTAAATTTTATGCTGTATATCTTGCAAATATTTTAGGTTATAAGCAGTTGGGCTTTTCGAAACAAAATAGATATCCTTTCACTGTCATACACACGAAATGCTGAAGATGTTCGACATGTAAGGTCATTTTATAGAATCTATTTTCTACTTTATTACTTTCAGCATTTCTCTTAGCTATGTAAGATCTGGACCTCTTCTATGCTATCACTTTAGAAGTGAATAAACATATTTCATAACAATCTATGTGGTTCTTCATGTTCTTGTTCAGGCTCGTGAATTTCTATCCAAGTTGGGAGATCTTAATCAAACACAGATTTTTGCTAAGATTGAAAATGTGGAGGTTAGTTACCTGTCGAATACTTTGGGACTTATTCATAAAAACCTGCACGTAGTATTGATTTAACATTGCAGTTTGTATAAAATTTCCCTTGCATCTGCTTACAGGGAATGGGAAACTTTGACGAGATTCTCAGAGAAGCTGATGGCATAATTCTCTCTCGTGGAAATTTAGGAATAGATCTACCACCTGAGAAGGTCCAGTGATTCTCCTCTGTCTCTCTCTCTTTTTTTTTGGTTGAAGTGAATTGTCCTCAGTCTTTTCTGGTGACATATTATTGATGACGATAAGCAGCCCCCTCATTTAAGTTGCAGATCATTAATGGTCATTCAACTGATCTACTAATTCAAACACCAAATGTTACAGAGAGATTTTTTTGGGTGTATGTGAGTGAATTTTAGGGATGAAAAGTTTGTGTATAATGAGAAAATAAATGGGATCTGTTTTGACGTACATCCATGAGGCATTATCGTCTTAGAGTACTGAAATGTATTGCATGCCTTCAACTGATTTGTGCTTAGATGTCACTGTTTTATCTGCACGGATCTTTTTCCTAGAAGGGCGATAATCCATTATTCCTTTATGTTATTGATTTAAGCAAAATGTCATAATCTACCATAAAAATGTGTTGTGACTCGAAACTTCAAATTAAAGGCAGAAAAAGCCGCCGCCCCCCCCCCCCCCCCCCCCCCCCCCCCCCCCCAAAAAAAAAAAAAAAAAAAAAAAAAAAAAAAAGGGAAAGAAAGAAAGCAAAAAAGAAAAGCCCAAACAGGTTCAACAAGCAGGGTATGACCAACATGCCCCCATATACACCATAATATCCAAACACATTCTGAAATGTTGAGCCAACATATAATGAGCCAGTTATATACCTTTTTAATGTTTTTTTGGGTCAAAAAAGGAGCAAAAGGTCACCTGAATAGTATCAGTATAACATCTAATGATTGAATTGTAGTGTCAGTACCTTCTGTTCCTGTCTCTTAGTTCCTAAATAACTTTCATCTTTCCACTTGGATAATTCACGAGGAGGTCTCTCTTTGATACAAAATCGACAAGGAAGACACTAACACACACCAAAACAGTCCATGATTTGAAGAACCGAGGACCCCCTTTGGTGACCCCTCTCGGATTCACTACACAATAACAATACAAGCACGATAACAACAAGATTCTAAGGCGTTCAACACCTATAATCAACGAGCCACAAACTAAGATTACAACACAATAACAAGAACAAAAATGACACAACAAGGTCTCGGGTTTGGACACCCAAAACCGAGAATGAACACAACAACAATAATAAGATAGAATGATAGATAACTTGACACACAATGCACAAACACTATGAACCAAAGTGTATATTGAACACTAAGACCCAAGAATTCATACAAATAACATCAAGTTCTTACGGTGACCTCAAGGGAACGGAATCCCCAAGCAACCAACGTTTCAAAACAACCAACCAACACAAGTGATTCCACACTTATCACAAGTGATATCCACACTTGTTTGAACACTCTCAAAGAGCTCTCAAAAAATCATCTAAGTTATGACAAAATGACCTAACATGTTCTATTTATAGCCTAGGTTTCAACTTAATACAAAATGACTAGAATGCCCTTAATGAGCCAAGACAAAGGGAGGCCTTGGAGTGTGCATATTAGATGGCTTTGGAGTGTTGGGACTTGTTCTCTACACTTCAAAGCTTGTTCCATTGGTTGGGCAGCCGCCCGAGCTCGAGTCTTTACGTATTGGTCCACAATCATGATCGTACTTGTATCATCCTCCCCTTCTTGAAAAAGGATTCGACCTCGAATCCGAACCTTGCAAAACAATAGGAAGGACAAGCAAACACAAGTTCCTCAAGGTATGAGGGTTAGGATTAGTGTAATCAATCATAACATCTTGCCAAGGTGGCTCAAACTTCACATACACCCAAACATCCCTCTTACCCGAATACCCTCCCAAGAAAGAGTCAACTAGTCTATCCACACAAGTGTGACAAGAAACAAGGAACAAGAGTTGCTCATCAAGTGGAAAACATAGACTCTTCTTGGAACAACAAATAGACTTGAAAGCCGAGATAGGAAGGCCATAAATTCCATGCGCATTCAAGTCATTCCAAAAGACATCCTCATCACCATACTTCAAATGATCACCGGGATCAAATGGGTGGAGTGTCAATGGACACGGGTTTAGGATGCATTTTCTTTTCCTAATACTACCACTAGTACAATCATATATCCCATCTATTCTAGCATGGTCTACAACAAAAACAACCAGAGGGTCATCCATAGTCAATCGGCCAACATGTTCAACATCACCATTTTCACACACAAGTTGGTCTTCATGACTTCGATAAGACAATGTACTATCACTTGCCACAATGGCCTCAACACTAGATGGATCAACTAGTGTATCCACAATCTCAAGTTGTACATTATCTTCACCAAATGGAGGCACATTCGGCTCACCTAAAGACAAACTACCATTCACACTTTGGCTACTAACCTCATTCACTAGAGTGCAAGAGTTAGTTTGATTACCTTGTAGCTCATGTATAGCATGTCCACTCACAAGAACTTGATTAGGAAGGCTTGGATTCTCTATCAAGTTATCCAACTCCTTCCAAAGAGAGCTTTCCGTCCCTTCCATTCTTCCTTCCACTCGGTCCATTATTTTTTCCATTCTCTCCATTCGGCTACTAAGGTCATGTTTCATACCTATTATGGCAGCCATCAAATCGTTCATGGTCACCTTTTCCAATGGCATAGTTCCTAACAAAAGAAATTCTAAAACAAAAACACAAAAAACAATAAACTAGTTAATGTTCGAAAAGAAAACATCCTCACAAGCTCTCAAGCATTCACACTTTGAAATGTCTCTCAATTGGCCTCACAAGTGTTGGTAACTCGTTCATACTCCAAGGAGATTACTTGGTCCCAATTGGGGCTCGAGGTCGGAATAGATTCTCTTTTGAAACAACTCAAAGAAAATACGTACGGACTTGAACCAAGAAACTACAACGAATTTTATAAGATAAAAGCACACAAAGAAACGTAGACACGAATAAACGAACCCAAAAACTAATTTACAACCTAGTAGACAATTACTAGTTTGTTAATTAGCAATAGAATCAACAAATTCCAACTAAGAAACAAAGATTAGAAACTAAGAAATCAAAAATTTGAGCCTAAATTTGTCGTGTGAACAGTAAAACGTGACGTGGCAGCCACATATTGGTTGCAGTCTTTACAAATTTTATTTTCCAAAATTGGAAGTCTTGAGCAATTTGTGATTTGAAATTGGTGGAAATTTATTTAGGAGGGAAACAAGTCTTGAAATCCTATTGTCAAATTCAAAAGTGGAAGACTTGACTTTTTTGTACCATCCCCCTTAGATCAAGGAAAGTTGTTGGGAAGTGATTGACTAGTTGATGGGTGATGGAAAGTCTTTCAAGACTAACAAGCTTTCACCTTTTTCTCTTCAACTTTATAGATCTAGTATTCACTTTATTTTAACAAGTCTTGAAAGGGATTAAGAACATCAAGAACAACTTCAACAATCACCAAGAACACAATAGTCCCAACAACCAATTCCAACAACAACAAGGCCAACAAATCACGGCCAAGTCCATTAAGATGACAACACAATTGGCTAAGGCTTTAAGTTCACAACAACACTTCAACAAATGCAAGCTCAAATTTAGATCTTGACTCAAGAGTGTTAGTGATGAAGAAAACTAACACTTGAAACACCAAGACAAACAAAATGACTCCTAGATCTAATGTTCAAGTCTCGGCCAAACACAACAAGAACACAACAAACTTTCGGCCGAGATCCAAACTCAAGAACACTACTTTTTTTTTTTTTTGTATATTCAAGCAAGCTAGCCCAAGATTGATCTTGTGGGAACAAAATCAAGCCATGCTCTGATACCAAATGATACAAAATCGACAAGGAAGACACTAACACACACCAAAACAGTCCATGATTTGAAGAACTGAGGACCCCCTTTGGTGACCCCTCTCGGATTCACTACACAATAGCAATACAAGCACGATAACAAGAAGATTCTAAGGCGTTCAACACCTATAATCAACGAGCCACAAACTAAGATTACAACACAATAACAAGAACAAAAATGACACAACAAGGTCTCGGGTTTGGACACCCAAAACCGAGAATGAACACAACAACAATAATAAGATAGAATGATAGATAACTTGACACACAATGCACAAACACTATGAACCAAAGTGTATATTGAACACTAAGACTCAAGAATTCATACAAATAACGTCAAGTTCTTACGGTGACCTCAAGGGAACGGAATCCCCAAGCAACCAACGTTTCAAAACAAGCAACCAACACAAGTGATTCCACACTTATCACAAGTGATATCCACACTTGTATGAACACTCTCAAAGAGCTCTCAAAAAAGCATCTAAGTTATGACAAAATGACCTAACATGTTCTATTTATAGCCTAGGTTTCAACTTAATACAAAATGACTAGAATGCCCTTAATGAGCCAAGAGAAAAGGGAGGCCTTGGATTGTGCATATTAGATGGTTTTGGAGTGTTGGGACTTGTTCTCTACACTTCAAAGCTTGTTCCATTGGTTGGGCAGCCGCCCAAGCTCGAGTCTTTACGTATTGGTCCACAATCATGATCGTACTTGTATCACTCTTTGCTCCTTGGTAGTTGTGATAATTGATGCTTTTCAGTGATATTCACTCTATATGCAGTGAGTGAGAGGTTCAGTTTGTAGTTACATCAGAGAATGTATCTGACAAAGCTAGCCGAAACATCTTCTTCAATTCTTGCTTTCTTCTCAGTATTACATGAAGGAACACTTGTAGCACTTAAGAACAAGCTGGAAATCAAAGTTTCAATTGCTGGAATGTGACTTCAGTTCATGGATATTAGCTCATTATTAAACATTTTATATAACCAAGTACTAGCTTTAATGATAACATGGAGTTTCAATTTGGGATAGGATATGGAAACTTGTAAAGAAGAGTATAGGATAAAATATTTTTATGCTATATAAAGGTCGAGCATTGATTTGTTACTAATTTAAAGACAGAGGAAGAGAGGCAAACTTAAGAAACAAAGGCACCGGTGCACATAAAAAGAAAGTTCTCTCATCGAACTATAAGTGGGTTCACGATATATTTGAATAGTCTACGTGTGATTGAATAGCGCCTGATGGGCCTAGTGTTGTATTTTTCTTTGTTTCATGGGATAGTTTCATGGTACCTTTTCCATTGCTTGTGAGACTTAGCAGTTATGCTGTTTGGACTTCTTTCGTTCTAATCAGATTCTATTAATCACCAGGTGTTTCTGTTTCAAAAGGCAGCTGTTTACAAGTGCAATATGGCTGGGAAACCTGCTGTGATCACTCGTGTTGTGGACAGTATGACTGATAACTTGCGACCCACTCGTGCTGAGGCAACAGATGTTGCCAACGCTGTATTGGATGGTAGCTTCTGTTCTTTGATTGGCCTGTTGTCACATTTATTTGATATATAGATTCCTTTCAACATGTAATATATATACCAAATACTTGTGGTAGGTATAAACGTGCTCGTCTCCAGGATGCTTCTTATTATTTTTCTTTCATCCCAGGTAGTGATGCAATTCTTCTAGGTGCAGAGACCCTAAGAGGGCTATATCCTGTTGAGACTATTTCCACTGTTGGTAAAATTTGTGCAGAGGTAAGTCTTACCTCGTTGCTGTTCTACATAAGGCGTATTCAACCATTGTGAGTTCATTGTCAATGGACACCCCGATCGCCTTCTTTGAATCTTCTTTGCCCTGTTCTCTGTTTGTTCTTTATACTATAAAACTGTAAGCATCAACCTGCGAAGTACAATAGCTACTGAAATCTTCTGACTTGATGTAACACTTTTGGTAAGATTTAACAAGTATGATTTATGTGGAGTGCAAAGTACACCTAATATCAGAACTAACAGTGAATAGACTACTACTGTACCTCTATATTGATGCCGTAAGAAGTAAAAGCTATGTTGACTTGATGTATTACCATGATTGTGGTCTTACCTTACAGAAAGCAGGATTATGTTGAATTCAATGTTTATTTTATACTTATGGTGGAACTGTTAAAATTATTTTTCTTCTGAAGATCAGATAAATATTCTAAAGCAGGTCCCCTAAAGTGATATTGATGCTCCAAAAGCACCTTAATCATGTATAGTGAAATTTTTAGATGTTTGATAGGATTTCAGTTCATAAGTGGGGAAGTCTTAACTTACGTCAAAGTTACATGGATTGGCTCACAGGCACATCTATTTTTCCCGCTCATAAATGTGGGCCATATAGCCAGTAAGTCATTTTAAATGGCCCGTGCTCAGTGCGAGTTGGGGAGAATCAATTGCTGCCATGATGTGAATTAAGCATACGGCTATCGAATAAATGAATTAGGAAATGTATTTGACGAGGCCCATCTTTACCATCTATTTCTCTTTTAAGGATCTATTCAGTGATGAATTTCACTTTGCAAAGAAGAGAAATACGGAGAGAAGCTCAATTTCCAAACTTGGATATGCCATGGTTCAAGTGTATTTTCGACCAGATATTGTTGGGTGGGGGATGAATGAACTACTAAAAGTTGTGAGTTGAGTTGAAGGAGTGCAGTCGAGTTTGTATTTAGCCAGAATGGCACAGGAGAGGAACAAATCTGTAACTAATCAGTCAGAAGTGTGAGATTGTGGCATAACCTTATCTTTTTGTTTCATTTTTGCCTTAATATTCACTTTGTGCACTCCATGGCGGTGTCTTGTTGATTCCAAGGTAGTCAGATGATTACTGTGAGATTCTCTTGTAGATTTCTACTGCTCAAATTAGTTCCCCTTTACAGGCAGAAAAGGTTTATAATCAAGATGTCTATTTTAAGAGGGCTGTTAAGTATGTGGGAGAACCAATGACTCACTTGGAATCTATTGCTTCCTCTGCGGTATGTTGTTTCTGCTGCTGATGTTAAGCTTTTGGCTAGGTTGGAGAGAAACAGTGCCATAGACTTTAAGATTCTGGTATTGACATGAATATTGTCTGCACTGCTTTTGTTTGATTCAGGTACGTGCTGCTATCAAAGTCAAGGCATCTGTTATTATCTGCTTCACTTCTTCAGGGAGAGCTGCAAGGTCTCTCTTCTCTTCTCTCTCTCTCTCTCTCTCTCTCTCTCTCTCTCTCTCTCTCTCTCTCTCTCTACGGTCATCATATTTGCTATGTATTGATGTAAATTGTGTTTTCCTGTTGAAAAGACATTTTTACCAGGCCTTCTCACCAAAGAAGGCTATCTCCTGAAGTCCATTCTCTAGTGCAGCAAACTTAATTCATAACGTTTTACTGATAATGCAGATTGATAGCTAAGTATAGGCCAATGATGCCAGTATTGTCTGTTGTCATTCCTCGTCTCAAAACGAACCAACTCCGCTGGACATTCAGTGGTGCATTTCAGGTAGTCATGTTTTGCGAAGGACTTTCTTTTTGAATTATGTTTCAACTTATATATATATTACTATTACCATCATGTTACCCGTGCCAAATTGAAGTGCATTTTATGCCTATAATATAAGAATCAAGCTTCTGCTATATGGATTTTTGTGGTACATCTGCTTTCACTCATTTTGTGATACTTCTGCTTTCACTCATTGATGATATGCTATTCTTCTGACTACATGGTTCAATAATGATACATCCTTACTGAATATGGATCTGATTCATTCTACCTCCTATAATTGTGTGCATTATTTTCTGGTCATATGCTCTGATGATGTTTCCTTGAAAAAATTGAAAGTCAATTTTTGCAAAAACTGTGTTTCCAACAAATACCCTCTATTTCTGATGTGAAGCAAGTATTGAAATCCTGTCAGACTGTCAACTTTTCCCTACTATTTCTTAATCACTCACACTGACTCTTGGTGTAAGAAAAGGTTTCTTGGGATGCCAATACAGCTCTTCTCTGATGCTTTTTTTTCTTTTTTTTTTCTTTAGTTCATATTATCATCGATGATATGCCATTGTCAAATAGTAAATGAAACTGATTTTATTTGTCTAATGCATCGATGACTTAAATGACAGGCTAGGCAGTCTCTTATTATTAGAGGGATTTTCCCCATCCTTGCAGATCCAAGACATCCGGTATGAAATTTTTTCTCCTGTTCCTCCCTTAATAAGTGATTTCTTTCTAGATCTACAGGTCTGTATTCTGATTAAAAACTATGTTAACCAACATGGAATTGTAAAGTGTTGATGAACAATGTCGCTTGACCTCATCTTGTATTTGTTTTTCGCTTCATGTTGACTCGTTTCATTCCAACATTAAATAATTTAGGGTCTTTAACTACTAAAATTCTCTACAAACATTATCCCAATGTGTAGGTAGGTAGTAGAGCATTGTCTCGCTTACCCTTCCATACTAGTTAGTCGTAGTATTTCTCCAGTAGTTTTTTGTCTGTCGATTTCTGTTACTATCTACTATTTCTTGTACTTTGATTACCCACACTTTTTGTGGTGTAGTTACTATTCCATTTTTCAGAATGATGTGCCATGCTTCCTGTGGTGTTTTGCCATGATCCCTTCACTTCAGTTATTTCTTTTCCGATCTGCTTTGATATGCTTTTACTTGAGTCGAGGTCCATCTGACACAGTCTCTCTACCTCCCAAGGCAGGGGTAAGCTTTCCATACACTCTATCCTCCCAGACCCCACTTGTGGGATTACACTGGGTAGGTTGTTGTAGCGTATGCAATGACATGGTTAAGAATTAATGTCAGCTAGTTCGTATATATTGCCCACATGGATTTTTCTTTAATTCTGATTCGTCTTTCAGTAGGTGTATATGGATTTTATTTGATAACTGCAGAATACACGGGACACTAATTTGCAGTTGTCAGATATGATCTACTTTTTGTATTAGGAATTATCCATGAACAACTAATAAGCACTTCTCTTCCAAGCATGCGGCTTTCTACCACGTTTCGTCAAATAATGGAGCAACAGTTTGAGTTTGCCTATTCTGGAGACATATACAGTTAAATATTCAACAGAATTGCCATAAAGTCAAAATCAAAATCTAGTTGTCTATGTTCTGGTCATTGGAATCTGGTCAGAAAATTCTCGGTCATCGTCATCCCGTCAGGAAAAGTTCTAACTGTCAGAAACTTGGCAAAAAATTGACTGACGGAAAATAACTTTTTATTGATTGAAAAAGGTTCGAGAAAGGGCGCTGTCAAAATTGTCCCTAATAAAGCATAGAATGATTGATAAGTCACCGGAAAGAGGTGTATGTGCTGCTGGAAAAGTCACCAAAGAGAGACAGGTATTACTGGATCAGTCACTGGATATAATAGTGAAGCTATACGAACGGTCTTTCAGAAAAGGTTAAAAATAGAGAAAGAAAAAACAATGTGAATGGGAGTTACTTATGCTGCTGTTAAGATTGTAGGAGCCTTTGTATCATGGGAGATAAAAAGTATAAGAGGAAAGATAATTTAAGATAATGTATGAAAAAGTTGATGAGTATACAAGATAAAAATGTGATATATAAGTCAGCATCAACAGAAGAAAAGGACTTGAGTGACCGCTGTTCAAGAAAGATCCCAAAGGCTCGAACTTTTTGCTAACGAACATTGAAACATGGGCCGAAGGAAAGAGGAATACCAAACTTGATCAAAAAGGGAAAATTTAACGAAGGGTGAAGTATCTTTGGGTAGTGCATTATCTTCCTTCTGACCTTCTTAACTTCATAATTGCTGTAACCTTCTTTCCTCTTGTTAGAATGTTTGATGTGCCATGTTGAGAATATTGAATTTGTTCTTACATTCTTCAGGCTGAGTCCACAAATGCAACCGATGAGTCGGTATTGAAGGTTGCACTGGACCATGGGAAAACAGCGGGTGTTATAAAGCCGCATGACCGAGTTGTTGTTTTCCAGAAAGTTGGTGACTCATCTGTAGTGAAGATTATTGAACTTGAGAATTAGGTTTGTACATCTTTGTATGTTCACTTGGCTGCACAACATGAGAGTATTCTCAAGTTAACAGAATGCATGAAAATCGTCCTCATGTAGCTATAAAACCAGTTGAACTGTCACTGTAATAATTGATCCTGTAACAGATCTAAATCTCTGTAAGTAACGCTTACCAGTTTGCATTGTAAGAATACCATCTTTTAAGGCAATGCCCTCTCTAATAAATCTTTTTTCTTTCTAATCCATATGTCGCGTCAGATTCTTTGGACTATTTTTCCCTTGAACCGAAGGTCTATCTGAAACAGCCTCTCTACCTCTGAGGTGTAGAGGTAAGGTCCGCGTGCACTCTACCCTCTTCGCTGGGTATGTTGTTTTCATATGTTGTGTAGGCAGTGAGGGGTGTCATCCAACATGGCTTCACATTTTTGTGTCAGTAGTGTTATATATATCTTCAGGTATGACTGATATCTTATGAATTCCTCTCTTCTTGATAATAACAAACTCTTCATAGGAACACTGCCAAACATTCAGTTGGTTAAGGAGAAAATGAATCATCAAGATTACTTAAAAGGTAAACCTTCTATTAGTGAGATCATCTACCTTGATAGAGAACTTAATTTAAGTACTGTGACAAGTGTGAAGCTAGTATATATAACATCAATGACGTCAAATATAGAGGAACTCAAAATCTCATTAGTAGATAGAAACTAAAGAGCACATCTTATTACAATTTCAGATATCATTTTCTTTTTATAACTCAAACACTACAAGCTTTTGATACTCATCACCAGAAATTGCTTGCATCATTACAGCTTCTGGGCTCAAAATCTCACCTTCCTCCAAGAACGAAGTCACAAGGTTCTTTGAAAATCCACTCTCAAGTGCTACTCCTTGTTGTTTACTAGGAACTGGTGTTGCCCTTGAATTCCTCAAATTCCAAAACACAATTTCAGGCACCCTGTTATAACCTTTTCGCTTGAACTTTCTCCGTATCACTTGATAATCTGTGTCCCATGGACTTGCTGAAGCCTGATCAAAATCCATGTCACTGAAAACAAACAATCTCTTTATCATCTGTTCCTCACGCAAGTTCCCCCTCACAGCAACTTCGAGAATCTTATCAAATACTTTCTGAAAATCTGTACTACCATCCCAGTTCATTTTGCTAATAAAATTAGTCTTCTGTGACAATCTTTTCCCTTTCACTATATGAAATTCTGGATCTGTGCTAAATGTAATTAACTTTCCTTTCCAAGGTTCTTCACTAATTTCAGAAATAAGTAGCCCCAGAGCCACACAAACCTCCATTGGGGTTCCCCTCATGCTTCCTGAGACATCACAAATTGCCATACAGTTTGTTAATTTCCCCTTCTTTGCCAAGTCATCAACCATTCTGTTCCATTGAAGCTCTGCAACTTCCGGCCCCGTGGAATTTTGTAAAGATGCAATTATCTCATGTGGAAGCAGAGCACCAGCAGCTATTGTTGTTTTCCCACTCTCCACATCTTTAAGATACTGCTCGAATCGTTTTTTATCGTGCTTGTAGAACAAGTTCATGTACATTCTCATGGCCACAGAAGGGACGTGTTTATAAGGAAGCTCTTCCCACTTATTTGCACAAATATAAACCTCTGGAATCTCCAACACCTTGCGGAGTGGCACGAGCACTTCTTTTCTCAAACTATTCCTCACGCGATAAGCATAATGAGAGTCTTCAAGATCCATGTACTGATCAGGAGGAAATAGCTTTCTTCCAATACTTTCACACATTAGCAATGACCTGTCATAGGAAGAGTCGAGAGATGGACACCACTTAGCCGCGAGGCTAAGCTCATGAAACCTCCCCTCATTGTACAACTCCATGTCTTCCCACAAAGCATCAACAAAGAAACCAGAGACTTTCTCATACAGGTAGTGAAAATTATAATCATGTGCGTATCTGTCCAAGAATTTATCTGCCTTATCCAGTGTCTTTTCCCATTGAACTACATTGGTCTTTCTCTTAGGAATACCACTATCCTTTTTCTCCTTTAAACCCTCCAAAAATCCTTTTCCTTTCTTTTTCAGCCACTTCTTTTCTTCCTTCATTCTAACTTCATCTCCCTATAGCAATCTGTACAAAATCTCCAACACATCCTTAAAGTACCCGAAATCGGCAATGGCTTCAATATTACATACTAGGGTTGTAGGATGGTGTTTGTGAAGCCATAAAGCGGCACTATAAAACCCTTCTTTCTGTGATTTGCCAATGCCTCTAACACCCCTTAAATTACAAATAAGCTTGAGGATTATCAAAGCATTACGTTTCCAAGAAAGTTGCAATCTTTGCAATAATTCTTGAGGTGGGGTATCAGGGACAACATGGAAAAAGAAATCTAAACATGGGTTCCCAGTAGATAAAAAAGTTGCTGAACCATTCTCTGTGAAACCCATTGGAGGAAATCTTAATTTTTCTGGTGGTGCTGAGCTTGTCCGGCACGCGCATCTCCAACCTGTTTGGTATGGACATGCACATTCCCAACATGTTTGACACTCAGGCTTCATTTTGGGGGCCATATTGTTTGATATATGGGCCGAGGGTCTCTTGGAAACAGCCTATGTACCTCCACGAGGCAGTGGTAATGTCGGTATGTTGTTGTATTGTTTGATATATGGTTGAAGGAGGAAGGTGATTATGGTGAGGTGAGAAATGTTTTGGTTTGAAATTTGTTTTGGAGTAATTATATATAGTGATGGTTTTAATTGGTGGCTACACAATATAAAACCGACTTAGGTTTTTTGTTTTGGGTAGTTATTAAGAGTTAAATAGTGGGTGAGCTAACAAAGGAGTTAAAAATAGGGTTGTTATATAAGATGTGAAGCTTAGTTTATGAAGTTGTAGTTTCTTACTGTTTCTGTGCGTTTAGTTACTTGTTTTGCACGGTAAATAAGTAAAAAGGAGAAGAGTTGGTGTTTCTAATGAGAGGCGGATTCACGATATTGAGGTTCCGGGTGCCACATGGTTTTAACTAAGGCTTCGACTAGATCTATTTTGAGCTTCGATCAGAATTATTCATCTTTTCTATTAGTTAGACCGAATAAAATAATTTAATTATTATAACGATTTTGAACAAAGCTTAAAACTTCATCAAGGAAAAAAGATTTTTTAACGTTTCATTAGAAAAAATAGTTTTATGTCCTTTTTACAAAAAGTAATCATCATTTTCTACACATGAGAGATTTCATTTTCCTACTAAGAGATTAGAAAAAGTTCATTTTCTTCTATTCTAATTGTAAGAGGGTAAGAGATCTCATTTCTTTGAAAATGATTTCTTATGATCAATTACAAATTGAATTAAAAAATAATCATGTTTTTTAATCGTAAAAATGAGGATTGCTTATAAAAAGAACATAAAACATAAACAAATTTGTAAAAAACTTCAAAATCGTATTTCCCTAAATTGTCATATTCCCAAATTATTACTCAAGAATGGATGATTGGAACTAAAACTTATTTAA
This sequence comes from Capsicum annuum, assembly GCF_002878395.1. Lineage (NCBI taxonomy): Eukaryota > Viridiplantae > Streptophyta > Magnoliopsida > Solanales > Solanaceae > Capsicum > Capsicum annuum. The sequence goes on along the minus strand of NC_061122.1, from coordinate 16,337,889 downwards.
ATGCATATTTTGTACTCAAAAGCAAAGACATAACAAACACCATGCACTTAAAATAGAAGCAATAATTAATAAAACTTATGTGTATAATTTTTGTATCATTTTCTGTATCGATCGAGCTGTACATGTGTCGTGGCACCTCCAAACTCATTAATAGATTCGCCCCTATGTTTGTTAGATTCAAACTAAAGTTATTAGGGGTCGTTTGGTAGCTAAGTTAGTTAGTTAATTATCTGAACTCTCACCTTATTGATGAAGGTTCAATTCCCAACATGTAATCCCCATTCTCATTCCTCTGCCCACAATTTATTTATTTATTTATTTATTTTTAAAAGGAAGAAGAAGACGACTATTTGTGGAAAGAGTATGAAATTAATAAATATTCTCGAGTCATGGTTCGTGACTTTAAAAAATCACATGTGGGGATTTTGTTTTTTTTAATACGTTTGTTATACTATAAGCAATTACCTAAGTAGCTACTAGTTCAAAATTTACTATTAAGTGGACATTCATACTCAATTAATGAATTAATTTACTTTATATAAAATTTTAATGCAAAACATTTTGAACTAAAAAGTACAATATTGAGCAACACATGTTCGTTAGAAAGAAATACGCACATATACAAATTTATTTCTTATAAACAATTTTAATGATGGATAATTCCATTGGAAAACAACCATAAAGGGCAAAGAAATGATTGTTTCTTTTACTACAACTCAAAAAATTGATACATTATCTGACAACATGGCCATATATACAATTATCCCCAAAAAAAATGGTGTGTTAAAATTATATATGGTCCGATTGTTGTAAGTCGAAAAAATTTTAAATTCTAATTTTGCTTTCGATCTACCATCGCTAAATGGTGCCTTTTTGCTTGACTTAAAGAACCATATGCAAAATCAAATGCAATATCAAACCATCAACTTTTTATAATAATAGAATATTAAGAAAAAGGTCGCCTCTTTCGAGCCGATGGTTTTAATGACTTTTCTATCTTCACAAAAATAAGATGTGCGTACATCTATTCTCTCCAAACTTTAGCTGTGGGATTAGTTATTGTAAAGGAAAAGGCCTCCTTGCTTTTCAACACTGTTTCCAAATTTTATCTAGTAGTAAGGCAACTCTTGCTTTCATTATTAAAACGTACAATAGTAAGTCCTCCATGATACAATGCTTATGAATTATTTGATTTGCATGTTATATGCCAAATGCTAAATCTTGTAACTGAATAAACTCCTTGAACAATATTTAAATGATTAAGAAATAATGACTGGAAAATTGGAGACATAGTGTAATAGGAAAACAAAATTATCTCTATTTATCAGGAGTGTCAAACGGGCCGGGCCAACCCGGAACCGGCCCTTCTATTTTAATCGGGTTGAGAGGTTCGATTTTGGCGCTAGATGGGTTGGGCCAGGCTGGACCCAACAGTAAAAAAATTAAAACCCACCCTAACCCGACTCACTTAACCCAACCCGGTCAAACCCGCCAAAACCCGGTCAAACCCGGTTAAAAATCGGTCAAACCCGTTTAAAAAAAAATAAAAAATCCAATATACACTATATACACTACAATGATATACACTCCAATATACACTATATACACTCCAATATACAATATATATTTTTTTAAAAATATATAAACAATTACACATATATAGTACCATTCAATATATAATTATATATGACTATACGTACTACTTTAAATAAAACATATACTATAATAGTATAATATATATATATATATATACACTGCAATATATATATATATATATATATATATATATATATATATAGATAGATAGATAGATAGATAGATAAATATTTATATTTATATACTAATTTATAAAACATATACACATTTATACGTTAAATATATACGCTTATAGAAGATATAAACACATATATACGCACCATTCAATATTTATGTACTACTTGTCTACTTTAAATAAAACATATACTACAATATATATATATATATATATACTAATTTATAAAACATATACACATGTATACGTTAAATATATACTACTTTAGATTTGGAAGATATACACACACATATATATATACCATTCAATATATACACTACTTTAAATAAAAGTATAAAACATATGCTACTTAATATAATAAATTAATAATACTTGATAGTAAATTAATAATGTATTAAAACTAAGTTTTTAATTTCAGTTTGTGAAATTCTGAATTTTCAAAAAAAAAATAAAAAAATTAACCGGGCCGGTTAACCGGCGGGCCCAAACCGGGTTGGGTCCGGGCCGGGTTAACCGGGCCCAAATCAAAAAACCAATTGAACCAGGACCCGGACCCCTAAAGCCCTTGGGCTTACCGGGCCGGTTTAATTATGTGGGCCGGTTCGGACCGGTTTTAACCGGCCCGTTTGACACCCTTACTATTTATCTAATATTGTATCACAAAGATGACTGAGTTGGTTGAGTAAAGGATCTTTTAAATGAGGGATGGGAGGATCTCAAGGCTCGGAACCAGTTGCATGCTTTTCAGTTGAGTTCGCGTGCAGAACTTAACTAGTATTGTAGTTTAACTCACTTGTATGATTTGCGGACTATCTAAAGAGTAACGGTTGAAAGTTCCTTTCTTATTAAAATAGTTTTACTTTCAAATAGCAAATGTTAAGCACTCGTGGCCTAATCGGGCGATTATGGGATCGTGGGATCTCTAGTCCCACCGGGTGTGATTGATTAGTTTTTTTCTAAGAAAGAGGCTTTTTTGCTTTTTAGGCTAAGAAAGAGGTCATTTCGTTCGCAGCCTAAGTTATTCTACAATTATAATCTTCGGACTAATTTTTTATCCCACTTCAAATATAGAAAGATATGGCCAGCCTAAGTTATCCTATGATTATAATCTTGGACTAATTTATCCCACTTAAAAGTAATAATATCCAACGTTAACTTTGAAACTAATCACATCTGGAAAGATATGACCAGCCTAAGTTATTCTATGATTATAATTTTGGACTAATTTGTCCATAATAATATCCAACGTTAACTTTGAAATTAATCATGGTATCTGGAGAATCACGGTGCTATTTCTTTTCTACACTTGTCACGAGAAAAAAGAGAGAGATTTTCTAGTTTTCTTTTAATTGGGAGTAGGGGAAAGAAAAACGAAGAGGAAATTACAATGTGGAGAATTGAAACCTTACGGCAGAGATTTCACTTAAGAGAATCAGTGTTTTTTAGAAAGAAAATTAACTTGACAAACAATGACATTTTCTTCAATATGGTTATGCCAGATTACCTTGGAATGATGTTTTTTTTTCCGCCAGAACAAGTCATAGATGGATATATAAACGGAGTTTAGTACATTACATAACTATGTCATACTGCTGTGAGGTACAGACACTTCTATTTAGGTAGAACGCACTGCAAAAATCTTATGATCTTAAACAAAATATATGTGAAATATTTCAAAATGTCTTTCAATCTTTTGATCATAAACATGATTGTACCGGAAAATCGTTGGACTATAAAATAAAAATTAGAAAAACAAAGACATTAAAGGGTTTCAAACATCAAATATACTAAACATACTTCTATGAATCTTTTTTCCCTGCTAATATTAGATTGATCACAGTTTTGACAAACCTTAATCAAACCTAGAGTGTGTGTGTGTGTTTACTCATTCAGAATTAAGTGCCAATATTAGCAGGCAAAAACTGAAACTCCAAAATGATCCAAGTTCTATGATGATATGATAGTCGATTTCTCATATTGTTGCTCAACTAATAATTATTATCTCAAACTCACTTTCTTTATAGAAAAAAACACACATACAGAATCAAGAAGAAAAGTGAAATAGAATACGTGAATATTAGTTGAGTAACCGTATGAGAAATCAATTCCGGTATCTGAATCACTTGACATCTGTGAATACATGACTGCAAAAAATCTACACATAAGGTTTGTGCCATATTTGTCAACAGAGAAGGCAGGAAGCAGTACAATTTTTGTCAAGCCAGTGAAGAATCTTCCATTGTTAATTAGTACATTGACACTGGCTTTTCCCCAACAGGGATCTATTCGTATATACATCAATCAAGTCAGTCCACTAATCAAAATGTCTATCCATAGTACAATAAAACGAACGATATACTAATTTAACACGGGAAATGACTGGAAATTCACGCCCCTTCCGCCGCGGTCCTTCAAACTGCCATCCAATGTCTACGCCATCACATCAAATAGCTTCAGTGAAACGCAACTCTGCAGGACCAGGACCTAAAATCCCTTTTTGCTCAGTTATCTTGCCCAATCCTGTAGATGAATCAGTCTGTCCACTCTTCTCCTCTTCATCCCACAATATGACTTGCCATTCCATCTGGATCACGAGGAGACCAAACTTTGATTAAACACTAGACCACTATGAAAAGCATTGCAAGCAAAACACAGGCATGTCCATTGCCAAGAAACTACTCCTGTAGATGGTTTCTTTTAACCAAAGATGCTGCTAATCTAAAGAGTCAAACAGTAACTCAATGGGATCGCTTATTTCCCAACCACAAATTATGGGGACTTCCATGAATAAGTATGCTGCCTGCCTATACACAGTTTGAACTTTGAAGATCTTATGAAATTGAACAAAAACCTCAAAAGTGGAGGAAAAATCGTACCTCGTCAAGATAGTGGGTTCCAACAGGCATAAATGGAGTTGTAAGTGGAGGTGCAATCTCTGGATCAGGCTTCTGAAATATGAATGTGGTATATAGACCTACAAAAGAAAAAAGATGTTGTAATGCTTGACCAGATTTTAGTGAATGGTCAATGCAATGAATAGACTGATTACCTAAAATGTCATATGATCTTGGGAGAAGTCTGCCCCTAGGATCAATAAAGTTATGACCAGCATCCTGTAGCATTCCGAGAAATTGTGCTCTATGAATGGAGTAAAATGAAGGAAGAATCAGCTGCTCTGATTGAAGCAATTTATCAGAACTTTCTTGATGGAGACTAAAGACGCTTGAAACAATGGTCTAAATGAACAGAAACAACTTAATAATCTAAGAAAATGGAACCGAAAAAGCTAAGGGAAGCAACTTTATTAAATTACCAGTTATTTCTTCTGAAAACAATAAAAACTGTGGTATGCTAAACCTTATTTAAGCACTAATACCAAAAGGAAAAATAGTTATAATTAGAAAAAGAAAGTCAGTATACAATAACTCACCCCTTAAATTTGTTAAAGAAAGGAAAAGGGTTCAAGTGATGGGTAAACATTTTCTTTCGCACTTACTAGGAAATATTATATATCTGGTGAGACAAGTACAGAACACTTCACAACATGGAAAAAGATGATTTGAAGACACGTTCCTCACCCAATATTACATCGTCCTTAGTACTATGCAAGGCATGTATAAACTATTTTTTCACATAAAGAGACCATGAAGTATATAGTTTCCCTACCCAAGAGACTATAACATTTAAAAGTTTAGCTTCAAAAGGATCATCACTTTACCTTCATGGCTTAATCAATGATGTGACTAAAATTTAGGTAAATTTCATGATAGATTAAGAAGGTAAACAAGCGAAATGAAACAGCCATAATGGTGAAGTATAATGGTGAAGTTGTAGTTTACAATCTATTACCTGTTATCATCATAAAAATCTGTCAAGTTCTGAATCTCCATGTGCTCAAGGCCAGCCTCTCTGGCCAACCTGAGGAATATGACTTTACGAATTAATTATAGGATTTATTTACATTGGCAACAACAACAACAACAAAGCTATAATATTTCCTCCCATCTTGGAAATGCAAGAGCACAAATTTTGACATCTGAAACTCAAAAAAATGAGACACAAACCAAAGATGAATGTGGTTAGGCTATTATGTTTGTAAAACATTGTAAAATAAAATACCCAGATTCACATTATTGAAACAGGTTTGGGTTATATTCCCATATCCGAAAAAAGCATGACTTCAAACGGACGAACATTGGATGATAGAAGTATCATCATGGATCATGCTTGGAGGCATGGCAGGGTTCTTCCCTGCTGGAAGCACTTACAGGGAAAAGTGGGGCTCAAGGGAGATATAGTTAGAGATATAGGGTGGCTGACGGTAGCAGAAAACAACAAAACTAATTGAAATTTGACACAGGATATTGCTGCATGAACCTGAGCAGGCTCGGAAAATGAACCAAACATTGAGTTTCAGCAGAGACGTCACTTGCAAACTTCAATTGGTACTTCTTACCAAAGAAAGGAAACCTGAAATCAAATTCACAATAGAACATCATTAATCGCCTCAAAAGAGGAACACAATCAGATCAAACATAAGTGGGTGGTAAGTGGATTACATACTTCTCTTCCTCAACCTCAAAAGTAATCATGTAATTTTCTGATCTAATGCAATTAGGAACAATGTTTGGTTTCATCCCGCCGCTCCTATTATGGTATGCTTCAACATTCTTCTGGTACTTGGCCCTATGACAACCACATGGTTAAATGGATTGCAAACAACCAAACAAGATTAAGCCAAAACTTGAGACAAAATGACTTGTGCAAACCGAGAGAGAATCAGCATGAGTGGATCCCAACAAGGCCTTGAACCGAAGTAAATCCCCATGCCTACTAGACTTACATAAGCATCCTCTTTTTTATAAGGTAGACTTACAAAAGAATCTTATTGTGATAGACTTGTTATAATTGAAAAATATACATCAATTCATAAAAGAAAGTAAAGAGAGACTCTGATCAAAATCAGGTCATTTTTAACCACCACCCCACCCCCACCACCCCAAAAAAAAAGGCAAGAAAATGAACAAAAGAAAGCATAAGAAATAAAATATAGGTTCTGATGTATGCCTCTAACTTATATGTCATACTTCATTCAGACGATATAAATAATGTGAATCTAATGTATCAAGGCAATTACAGAAGCAAGAGGAATGAATAACCCAGCTACCCAAAAAACGGCTATATTGCTATTTCTTTTGATAAGGTAAAGTGCTTACTGATAAATAAGTACCAAGAGGATACTGCAGAAAGATAACTGAGATATTGATAAAAGGATTTTACAGCCCATAAACAAGGATCTCGCTCTTTTCTTTCTCAATTTGTTGAGTAATGTCAATTATCACTACGAAGAATCATGACCTACTATAACGTGCAAACACCTAAAGATTCTGTTATTCTCCATTCATCTCTTCATACAGTGTTTTCAAAGACTGATTTCAACTGTCCTTAGACCCTTGTTAGAATATGAATAGGAATAGGAATAGCATATAAAATCCTCCTAGGAAAAGGATTGTAACGTAGTATCCTATTAGGAAAAGGATTGTAACATATTATTCTATTAGGAAAGGGATTGGAATGTAGTGTCTATAAATAGAGCCTCAATATAATAATGTAATTACAATAATTCAATAATATTCTTATTATTATTTTTCTCACATGGTATTAGAGCTTCAAGATCTTGGTAAAGAATCAAAGAGTTTCCGCTACCGACCGGCGGCTATAATCCATATATGCCGCCCGTCTGGCCAATGATTATGTTACCAAAAGTTGAGTCACTGACTCACTGTGTATCTTTCTAGTGACTATTTTCTCATATCTTTGCGTAGCACCATGCATCTGTCCAGTGACTACTTTTTCGTATCTATTTTTCTTAGCACCGTGCTTCTTTTCGGTGACTATTTTCTCATATCTGATTTGCGTAGCACCGTGCATCTTTCCAAACTACTTTCTCATATCTGAGTTGCATAGCACCGTGCTTCTTTTTGGTGACTCCTCATATCTAATTTACATAGTTCTGTACGTCTTTTCGGTGACTCCTCAGATCTAATTTATGTGCGGTCGTGCCATTATTCCGACCCTATCAATATAATTTCTCTTTTTCAGTAGGGTCGTGCCATTATTTCGACCCTGCCAATATAATTTCTCTTTTCCAGTAGGATCGTGCCGTCATTCCAACCCTACCCATATAATTTCTATTTCTCAATAGGGTCGTGCCGTCATTCGGAACCTACCCATATTTCTCTTTCTCAGTAGGGTCGTGTCGTCATTCCGACCCTACCTACATAATTTTTTCCTCAGATTGTAGTCACTTTTCAGCCATCAAATCTAATAATCCGGCGTGTGAGCATGTTTCGGCTAAGTTTCCGGTGACTTTCTTGTTCAAGATCTACTTATCTCTTGATTTTGTGATGATACATATATTTTATACCAGTTTTCTATAAATTTCTAGTGACAAATCGACTTTCTAGCGATGTTTACTACTTTTCGGATCACTTTTTTAGTTTGTTCCTTTTCAATTGAGGTTTCCAAGACGTCAAGAGCAGTCCTTATTAGTTTTCTTGCAGACATCTTCACCAAGTCCCTCACCCATCCTCGTGTTAATTACATCCATAACAAGCTTTGTACATATGTCTTCTATGCACCAGCTTGAAGGAGAGTGTTAGAATAAGTAGGAATAGGAATAGCACTTAGAATCCTACTTGGAAAAGGATTGTAACATAGTATCCTATTAGGAAAAGGATTGGAATGTAGTGTCTATAAATAGGGTCTCAATGTAATAATGTAGTTACAATAATTCAATAATATTCTTCTTATTATTTTTCTCACAACCCTGAAAGCTCAGTTAAAGCGAGGTTGTTTGCTTTGCTTCACTTAAGCAGCTATTTTGTGTGGGCACTAAGGTGCTAAGGCATGTTGGCTTTGTCTTTGAAAGAGCTATAACAGATAATATTATAGTTGGTAAACTGATGTACTAATTGTTAAAAAACATTAAGAATCTCTATTTGGTGATTCAAAATAAAAAATGGCAGCCCCGTACACAAAAATTTTAAAAATAACATAAGAAAACTAGCTCCAAAAATAATTTCATCTAAACCAGAAATTAAGATAGTTTTCAAACTCGATGGATACGACAATTTTCTTTAAGTAAAGGTAAATTTTATTTCATAAACAAATAAATATTAATCCAATTCTTCGAAATTGAGATTTTAAAGATCTCGTCTCACTTTTGGATCACTTTGTGTGTTATTGTTTGAATGCATGGCTTCATCCATGAAGCAATAACCCCTCGCTTCACCTCATTTTATCATTTAAAGTTTTAAGCGACAAACTGATGGCTTTTAATAGCATCACTGACAACAAAAGGTAGTTTTGAGCATTCAAAAGACACCCCACTTCAGCAAGATGAGAAGAAAATAGACTACAAATATGTGATCAATTATCCAATTTTAGTTTCATACCATATAGTAGATGAGTCAGGAGTAATACCAAGAAAGTAACCCCCAGGTTTAAGCAAAGATGATACATTATGCAATAGCCTCCTTGCTTTCTCTTCACTATCAAAGCACACCTGCAAGTACATATCAGATTACTATCAATGCCACTAACAGATATTAAAAGTGCACATAAACAAGACACTAGTACAAGAACAGCTAACCTGTAAATTGTGCATGCAAAAAACGATATCAGCCTGCTTTTCCTTGTCCTTCCAGTGTGAGTCTACATCTTCCTGCACAAAAACAATGTACTTCATGCAATTAACTACCAACTAGACAGAGACAAACAACAAAACTCATAAGCTGAGAACTCAATAGATAACACTTCAACTCTCTTGGCTTTTTTTTTTCTTATCCAGACAATAGAAATTAATCAAGAGAGTAAAATACAGAGCAGCAACCCAACTGCCAAACAGAATCTGATAATGAAAACCAACAGAATACTGGATTCACAAGTTCAATTAGCTTAGACCATGTAAAATACGCCCCAAAAAGAATAGTTGTTGGACTCACAATACAAGGATCGAGCTCAATGAACTCGGATGTGTAAGCCTTCCGCTGATTCTCCCACTCTTCCTTCACTTCGTTCAATCCCGAAGTTGCCACATCTATTCAACACAAATTGCAAATTTAAGCTATACAGAGTATCTATGCAGTACTCTCAAGTTCAATTATATGAGGGTGTTTGGCTGTATGCGGAGTTTAAGAAAGAAAAATCTTTTACGCGTAAACTATATGTATATATATGTGCTATACCAACAGTACCGTTAGAATCTTGTCCTAAGCACATTATTCATTTCAGTAAGAATATGCCATTAAGGACAAAATGGAAATGATAAAATTAAAGAGTTCCTATATGTACGCATCGTGCATCTCAGACAAAAACACTAAATGAGTTATTCCTGTATGTTAAAGCCTTAATGGACAGAATTATCAAGTAACTATGCTGATGAGAGGTAATAGTGGCGGAGCCAGTAATTCAAACAAGGGGATTCAACAAAAAATCTTATGCCAAGAGAATCAACAAACTTACCTATACACACAACAACAAAAAAATATTTTTTTCCCTATTTCAATAGTGTAATTTTCCAATGAACGGCATTCAATTGAACACCTTTCACACCTATGCCTCCACCCCTGATGTTGGCGGGAGGTAGTAGGTACCTGTCAAGATGTGCACAAGTTGGCCTGAAGAACCAGGTTGTAAGGAGAAAGAAGAAAAGAATTAAACAAGAGTAACAGTCATCTTACCAATGCCAATGTAGTGACCAATTTGAGCTTCGTCCCACTTCTCCACATCAGGTACTTTGCCACAATACATTTCACAAACCTACATATCTCCCCAAACACAAACATAAGACGTATTAGAAATTTTCAACATATACATTAACTCAAGTGGAACTATAATTTTGAATTTATAAATTCTAGATTCTAGAAACTGCACTTTACTGGTTTCATGATAAATATTTCTTTTTAATAAACGTGGTGTCCGCGTCTACTTTCATGCACCTTGACTAATACCACGAGATACCTATCACCTCCAACCAACAAGAAGTATCACATAACTCTAACCATCTAGACTAGGACAGATGGGAAAAAATTAGGTTCATCATAAATTATTAATACATATTAATTCCACGGCATACCCATCAGTTCCACCAACATGTACCAAAGAGTCCATCCAAATTAGGATAGATGGGAAGAATCGGCTTTATGAAAAATTATTTATATATGTTAATTCAACAGAACATCTGTCACCTCCCACCGGCAACCAACAAGTATCAAACAGTTAACTAGGACAAATGTGGAGAAATCAAGTTCATGATAAATTATTTATACATATTAATTCCACCTGTTAATTTACCAAAGTTGTAATATTGTTCTACTGTGCAAATGTACTAATACTACAAATATAATTTGATTAGGATTAGGTTTGTTTAATTTATTTAGACGTTAGTTTGCATTAGCCGTAGTTATTTGTTCCTATATTCTAGGAGTTAGTTTACGCTAATTTTGAATATTTCAGTTGTATATAAACTCCACTAGAGTCTCATCAAACAAATATACTTTCTTCTACTCTATTTCTCTGCCTTTATATGCCCCGTCGTCAAAAACTTAATCCAATTCAACCCAACATCCCAACTGCCCATTAAACTATCTGGCAGCCACAACTTCACTATTTGGAAAGCCTACTTCATGGCCATGACCTCTATGGTCATCTTGACAGCACCAAATTGTCCCCGCCGACAACAATCATCACCAACAAAATTGAATCGACCAACCCCGAGTACAAAGACTGGTTTCGTCAAGATAAACTAATCCAAACTGCTCTTATGGCCTCTGTTGATGCCACAATCGCATCCACTGTGAACAACTTCACACCTCCTTTGCGAACAAATCGCAAACCCGCATATTTAGCTTTCGCCATCATCTCAGTCGTGTCAATAAAGACAACTAATCTATTGTTGACTATCTACGTAAGATTCCCTCTCTGTATGATGAGCTTGCCACAACCGGTTCACCGGTCAGAAACGAAGAACTTGTGGTGAAAATTTTGAGTGGACTCGGCCCAGAGTTCCGTGAGATTTCAGAAGCCATATGGGCACAAGACTCTCCAATCAGCTACGAAGAACTTTTTGACAAGCTTCTTGATCACAAAGTGTTCCTCAAACCTGAGGATCTCAAAAAGACGACCACATAAGTCACTGCAACAGTTGCTCAACAAGTCACAAATTCTTCATCAGCACCACGCAATAATCGACGCCCACCTAACAACAACAACTGGCGTCCAGCAAAAAGACAACCCAATCAAAGTGCTACTCTCCCGGATTTAAACAATAGTTCTCAGTGGCGTAACTTCCCATATCAACCATTACGAGTTCGCTGTCATTTCTGTGATAAATTCGGCCATACAGCAAATGTCGGTCGGTCCCGATCCCATAACCACTTTGAAGCAAAGGCTAATTTTGTTGCCCAAACACCGCCAAATGACCCATGGATTGTAGACTCGGGTGCATCTCACCATTTTACCTTCGATACCAACTCCCTGCCCAATGTTCAGGACTTCAAAGGGATGAAGGAAGTGATGATGGGTAATGGTAATGTGATTCCGTTTACTCAAACTGGTACCACTCATTTATATACGTCAAATAATGCCTTCAAACTCTCTACTATTTTATGTGCTCCTGCTATCAAGCGCAAGCTTCTTTTAGTTTCTCAATTTTGTCAAGATAACCAAACCTCAACAGAACTTTTTCCTTTTAACTTTCTTGTGAAGGATCTGACTACGGGAACACCTCTTCTATGCGGCCGGAATAAAGCTGGACTCTACGAATGGCCATCAGCATCTCGCCCAACCATCCATGTTGTTGTTACCAGCCCTTCCTTACATCTGTGACATCAAAGATTGGGTCACCCTCATTCTCGAGCTTTATTTTGCATTTTAAATAATCTCAGTCCTTCTTATTCTTTGAAAGAAAAATTCACTTATTGTAATTCTCGTTGCTGCAATAAAGCGCACAGATTTCCATTTTATTAAAACAAATTGTCCAGCAAATCTCCATTAGAAACACTTTATAGTGATCTGTGGGGCCATCTCCAGTGCTCTCAATTGATTAAAAACGTTATTATTGTATTTTTGTTGATCAGTATAGCAAATACATCTGGTTATACACAATGAAAAACAAAAATGAAGTTCAACAAATTTTTCAAAATCTACATCCTGTGCTTGAAAAACATTTTGATAAAAAGAATACTCACCCTATACACTGATGGAGGAAGTGAATATCAAATACTAGACCAGTACCTCCACTCCAATGGCATACAACACCTTGTTTCTCCACCGTACACACCTCAAAGGGTTGACATGGCTGAAAGACGTCATCGTCGCCTAGTTGAGACAGCTAAAACACTACTTCATCAAGCTATTTTCCCATCTGATTTTTGGTCATTTGCTTGTCATTATGCCACATATCTCATCAACCATCTACCCACTAGCACACTTTTAACAAGTCACCATTTAAAGTTCTTTTTAATGACAAACCAGCTTACGAATCTCTTCCTACATATGGTTGTTTGTGTTACCCGTGGCTTCGACTATATGCCCAAAATAAGTTAGAACCATACTCTAAGAACCATACTCTAAACCTTGTGTCTCTCTTGGATTCTCTATCACTCATCATTCCCAACAGTGTTTTGACCCCACCAGTTCCAAAAATTCTCTCTCGGGATGTAAAATTTTTTTAAATGTTTTTCTATTTGAAAGTATGTTTTCTCAATTGAAACAGAAATTTTCTTCTTGAAAGTGGGAAAAAGTTTCTTCTCCAAATAATTCTAACATTTTCAATCATGGGGAAAATACACTTGATGCTAATAACACCCAGTTGCCCCCCACTATTCCACTAATGCGAGGCACACGCCAAGATGCATGCTCAATTCGTGCCGCACAGGAAAATTACCCGAAGAAAGATCACTCCATAACTCAGGAACCAGGTAATATCTCCACTAATTAACATCTTCTTTTGATAGGCATAGGCAATTCCCTGCTGACAACCATCAGCCCCATTTTGTTTTCCAAAACCAACCGCATGTTTTCTCTACTTGTCCTATCTCCAAGAATTGCCGCCCACCAATTACCCATGTCTGTCGGTATCGACCACACTCATCATCCGTACTGCCACCCCCATCTCTCAGTTTACCTCCCCCATCTCAACCTACTATTAACATTCCACCCATAGGACAACATAGTGTGGTAATGAGATCGCAAAACAACATCGTCAAGCGACGAAAAATTGTTGACTACACTGCCCAAATGAACCAGCCAGCACCTATTCCTGTAACCCACAAGTAAGCACAAAAATTTCCATATTGGATAGAAGCTATGAAGGCTGAATTTGATGCATTAATGAATAACCAGACTTGGGAATTGGTTCCACCAGACCATGCTCGAAATATTGTCCCTTGTAAGTGGTTGTTTCGAATTAAAACTAAATTTGATGGCTCCATTGATAGGTACAAAAAACGTTTAGTTGCAAAAGGATTCACTCAAAGGCCCGGAGTTCATTTTCACAAGACATTCAGCCTGGTGGTTAAACCAACTACTATTCGAACAGTACTCCCAGTTGTTGTACAAAAGAACTGGCCGCTACATCAAGTAGATGTCAACAATGCTTTTCTTCAGGGAAAAATTAAAAAAGACGTGTATATGTCTCAATCTCCTGGCTATGAAGACACGAATCATCCCAACTATGTCTGCCATCTCAAAGAGGCAATTTACGGACTCCCGCAAGCTCCTAAAGTCTGGTATGATGCACTGACTAGTTCTTTGATTCGAATAGGGTTCAACATGTTTGAGTGTGATAATTCTCTCTTTGTTCTGCACAATATGGGGGTCACTATTTATATTCTGATTTATGTGGATGACCTCATAATCACAGGCAGTGATGAAACACTCATTCAACATGTTGTTGCCTCTCTTTCAAAAAAAATTTCTCTCAAGTACCTTGGTTTATTTCACTATTTCTTGGGCATTAAGTACACAGGAATGTTGATCGCTTGTTTCTCCGTCAATCAAGTATATACAGGAGATTTTACATAACACTCAGATGCAAGACTGCAAAGGTATTCAGTCATCTATGAGCATGTTCGAGACCCTACTAGTTGATGACAGAGCACCTAGAACTGATGGAAAAGAATACAGAAGTGTGCTCGGTAAGCTTCGGTACCTTTCATTTACCCGACCTGACATCACATATGCAGTAAACAAGCTTACTCAATTCAACAGCTCTCCTTCGATGCTTCACTGGAAGGCAGTTAAGCGGATCCTGCGATACCTTAAAGAAACATTCCAGTATGGTATTCGGATTTCCCTACAAAAATCAACTGCTCGCTATGCCTATGCTGATGCTGATTTGGCAGGTGACATCAATGATCGTCGCTCTATCTCGGTCTACATTGTTTATTTGGGCATGACGCCCATCTCCTGGAGTTCTCGTAAGCAACCTACTGTCTCTCGATCCGCGGTTGCTTCCGCCTTATCTGAAATGAATTGGGTCACTCACTTGCTCAAAGATCTTCATGTGTCAGTGTCACTCCCTGCTACACCTATAATACTTTGTGATAACCTTGGGGTTACGTACATTGCCGAGAATCCGGTACACTATACCAAAATGAAGCACCTTGAGGTTGATCTTCACTTTGTTCGTAACCAGGTCCGCAATGGATTGGTCCAAATGAGGCACATACACTCCGCTAATCAACTTGTTGTAGTGCCCCGATTTCACTAAAGAAGAAAGAAGAAAGCAGATCCACTTACCAAACCATTGTCCAAGCCATCTTTCCAGCTAATGCTTCCCAAGTTACATGTTGTCTCTTCACACCTAACTTGAGGGGGGCATAATAGCGCATTAGCATTAGTGTTTTACCAGTGTTGTAATATTCTTTTACTGTGCACATGTACTAATACTACAAATATAATTTGATTAGGATTAGATTTGTTCAATTTATTTAGGCATCAGTTTTTATTAGCCATAGCTATCTGTTCCTAAATTCGAGGAGTTAGTTTACATTAATTTTGAATATTTCTTCTACTCTATTTCTCTGTCGTTATACCTGTCACCTCCAACCAGCAACAGGTATAAGGTAACTCTATCCACCAAAACTAGGACACAAGGGAAGAAGTCGGTTCATGATAAATTATTGATTTATACATATTAATTCTGCCAAATACCTGTTACCTCCCTCCAGCAACACGTACCAGATAACTCCGTCTATCAAGACTAGAATAGGATAGATGGAAAGATATCAGGTTCATGATAAATCATTTATACATACTAATTCCACGAAAGATTTGTCAACTCCCACCAACAACAAGTACTAGATACTAGGTAACTCTGTTCACCAAGACTAAGACACATGGAAAGAAGTCAGGTTCATGATAAATTATCTATACATATTAATTCCACAAAATACCTATCACCTCCTACCAACAACAAGTAGCTTTGTCGATCTAGGACTAGAACAGATTGAAACAAATCAGGTTCATGATAAATTATGAGTATATATGTCAATTCCACGTGATATGTGTCAACTCCCACCAGCAATAAGTAGCTTTGTCCATCTAGATTAGAACAGATGAGAAGAAATCAGGTTCACGATAAATTATGAGTATGTATGTTAATTCCACGGTCATATGTGTCACCTCCCACCAGCAATAAATATCATTCTGTCCATCCAGACTAGGATAGATAGGAAGAAATTGGATTCGTGATAAATTATTTATACATATTAAGTGGAATTTTTAAATATAAAAATAAATATGAATTTCGAGCCAAAGCTACTGAGTTCTGTCTAACCCGATATTAATTGAACATTAAAAGGGAAGCACAATAGTGAGAGTAAAAGAGTACATACAGTGGCATAAGGGAATACGAAGATTTTGATAAGCACATTTTTGACGACATCGAGGAGTCGATGGTGACTTGACTCGCTACTACTACCTCTGTGACTCGGAAATGAACTCATCGTCCTCCCTAAAACCCACAAAACCCTACTCACCCCTATGATATACAGTTGTAACTTGAAATTTTTTTATTTTAAAAAAAGTTCTATCAGGGTGTGTTTGGTATTAAAGAAAATGTTTCTTGGAAATAAGTTTCTTATTTTGTCCCTCGGTCAAATAATACTTGGTCTACTATTTTACATGTTGAACGAGGAGTACTATTTATTTAGTGTAGAAAATTAATAAATAATTTGTTTTAATCTATTTTATTTTGATTATTAAATATTATTCATCACTCGATGAAATTTCAAAAGCATTAGTTTGCCAAAAAAAGGATTATTTTATACCACATCTTATATTTATATTATTTATTCTAATACACTTTACCAAACGACCCTCGGAAGTAAAATCACAATTGTCTCTCAAAATCTTTTTCACACCCTTTTTACTATATTTATGGAAGGTATTTTTATAAAAAAACATTATGCCTTTTTAAAAATTATTTGATTCATATTATTTTTAATACAACAAATTAAATACTATATAAAAAAAATATAAATATACAACAACAACAAACCCAGTGTATTCCCACCTAGTGGGGTCTGGGGGGTAAGATGTACGCAGTCCATACCTCTACCTCTGATGAAGTAGAAAAGCTGTTTCCGATAGACCCCCCCAAAAAAAAAAAAAAAAAAAATACAAATATAAACAACACAAATAAAACTAACACAAAATTATTAATACAAACATTATTAATATAATATATTTTTATACATGCTATTAAATGATTTCAAAATATTTGTAATACATAAATATATATCAGTTATGATATTAGTAATACATGAAGAATAATGAGAAAAGATATATTTCCCCCCTGAGCTTGTCCTTCAAATTCACTTTAGCACTTAAACTTAACTTATATTTATTTACCCCTTAACATCTTTAAAGTATATTATTTTCACCCCTAAAGGTGACGTGAAATTAAAAAAAAAAAACACAAAAAAAAAATGTGTTTTATTAATTTAAAAACTGATATAGCCCCACTTTTTAATTTCTATTATATAGAAGAGGTGGTTTCGACCACCTCTTCGTGGATTTACTTTTTTACACCTATTATTTACTATATTACACACTAATTATTTCGTAATTTATTATATTATTCGTAATTAATTATTACAACTCCTTTATATATTAGAATTAATAATATTTTTTTATTATATTAATCCTAATTAATTATTATAAGTCATTTATAGAAAATTAATAATATTTAATTAAAAAATAGATATTTATAACGTTTGTTTCAGTTGCTTTAACCGTGATTTTACTATATCATCCCTAATTAATTATTATAAGTCATTTATGTATTAAAAATTAATAATATTTTATTCAAAAAAGTAAATTACTATATTACCCCTATCACTTACTATATTACCCCTAATTGCTCCGTGATTAACTATATTATCCCTAATTAATTATTATAAGTCATTTATTTATTAGAATTAATAATTTTTTTATTATATTATCCCTAATTAATTATTATCAGTCATTTATATATTAGAATTAATATTATTTAATTAAAAAAATAGATATTTATGACGTTTGTTTCAACTGCTTTAACCGTGATTTTACTATATCATCCCTAATTAATCATTATAAGTCATTTATGTATTAAAAAATTAATAATATTTAATTAAAAAATAGATGACATATCTGCCTGCACTGGTTTCGACCAGTGCTTCGTCATTTACTATATTATCCATAATTGCTCTGTGATTTACTATCTTACCTCTAATTAATTATTATAAGTCATTTATATATTAGAATTAATATTTTTTACTATATTACCCCTAATTAATTATTATAAGTCATTTATATATTAGAATTAATATATTTAATTAAAAACTAGAAATTTATGACGTTTGTGTCAGCTGCTTTAATCGTGATTTTATTATATCATCCCTAATTAATTATTATAATTCATTTATGTATTAAAAATTAATAATATTTAATTAAAAATAGATGACATGTCTGCCTATATTACCCCTAATTGCTTTGTAATTTACTATATTATCCCTAATTAATTATTATAAATCATTTATATATTCAAATTAATAATATTTTTTATTATATTATCCCTAATTAATTATTATAAGTCATTTGGTTTCGACCATTGCTTCGTCATTTACTATATTATCCTTAATTGCTCCATGATTTATATATTACCCCTAATTAATTATTATAAGTCATTGATCTATTAGAATTAATAATATTTTTTCATTATATTACCCCTAATTAATTATTATAAGTCATTTATATATTAGAATTAATAATATTTAATTAAAAAAATAGATATTTATGACGTTTATTTCAACTGCTTTAACCGTGATTTTACTGTATCATCCCTAATTAATTATTATAAGTCATTTATATATTAAACAATTAATAATATTTAATTAAGAAAATAGATGGCATATCTGTCTATATTACCCTAATTGCGCCGTGATTTACTATATTACCCCTAATTAATTATTATAAATCATTTATATATTAAAATTAATAATATTTTTTACTATATTACCCCTAATTAATTATTATAAGTCATTTATATATTATAATTAATAATATTTAATTTAAAAATAGATATTTATGACGTTTGTTTCAGCTTCTTTAACCGTGATTTTACTATATCATCCCTAATTAATTATTATAAGTCATTTATGTATTAAAAATTAATTATATTTGATTAAAAAATAGATGACATGTCTGCCTATATTGCCCCTACTTGCTCCGTGATTTACTATATTACCCCTAATTAATTATTATAAGTCATTTATGCATTAGAATTAATAATATTTTTTACTATATTACCCCTAATTGATTATTATAAGTCATTTATATATCAGAATTAATAATATTTACTTAAATCAATGTACATTTATGTTTGTATCTCATCAATATCAAATTTTAATGCTAAAAAATATTTATAGCCCCATACACCTCTAGTATATATATATATAACCACCTTATTCATACCCCCACCCCCATTTCTTCATCTTTTTCACGCCACTCCATCTCCATTTCCCATCTTCTTCTTCTATCCCCACCTCCACCATAATTTTTACTCTCCAAACCCGCCATCACCAGACCCCTTCTCCTTCAACCACCAATTTCTCCACCACCAGCCCCACCCCCTCCCCTCCAAAACCCCAATTTCTTCTCCTTCAATTACCAAATCCTTCATCCCACCTAAACTCCTTAACTTAAGATCATTAGAAAAGAATGAAATTGAATTTCAAAAATTAAATGTTATCTTCATGAATTTGAAAATTTGAAATAAAACTGAAATTGAAAAAAAGTTATTAGTGGCGGTGTTAATGGTGGTAGTGGTGTTAATGGTGTGCATATATTTTTTTGGGTTTGTTTTAATTGTTTTCCGGTGAGTTTTGTCGAAATATTTCGAAATGAAGAGTTTTGAATTGGAATGTGGTAATGCTATTGCATTGTTGTTTCTTGAATTGGTGGTTTGATGAAGGAATCATAAAGGGCTTGTAATTATGTTTTAAAAATTCAATTTTGATTTTGTTTTCCATGTTTTTGTTGTATGGTATATTTTGAGCTATTTATTTTGTTGGGTTTGTGTTGGAATCAAAAGAGGCTTTTAATTATGTTTTGAACTAGTCTTAGTATACGCGCTCAGCGCGTGTAGTTTACTTTAATGAGTTTAATTTTATAAAATTTCTTCAATGTTTATATTTTGGCAAGAAGAAGTTTGTGTTTAACTAATAAATTCTTTAGAGAAACTATTAATATTTGACTAAGTTTTTAAAGTGCTTTTAAATATATTTTTCTCAAAAATACTTTTAGAACAAAATTACATTCATTAATCAAGGACAGATAAATATAAATATTTTTGTTCATAAGAAAACAAATCTGAAAATCACAAAATTGAATATCCATTCACAAAACTTACAACTCTAATTCATAAAGTTCTATATAATAAAAAATATACTCATAAACCTAGAAAATTATTGAATTTGAAGTTGAAATAACATGACATGATGCGGCGCTTACATTACAAACATTCACAAAATAAGATTACAAAGAAAACTATAATAAAAACATCATAAGATTTAATATGCTTTAGTCAAGTGACCTACATATTGAAAAACTGATATTACAAACACAAAACCTAGAGAGAATAATCTTCCCAAAATAAAACTCTTTACTTGTGAATGCTATTGTATTATTTGTAGCAATAAAGAATCCACAATTTATAGAAGTTCAATTTTTTTTCTCCAGAAAACGATTAGCAAATATGGAAGAAATATTTTCAAAAATAAAAATATTTTCCATAAAAAAAGCTTTAATTATGGCAGAAAATTTGAGTAAATTCTAATAAAAATGAAACACTCTTAAATTTTGAAAAAAACATGATATTTAATATAAAAATCAAAGATTTGTTTAAAACTTTCTTTAATTAGAAAGTCCATACATTAACAAAAATAAATATTTATAATATACGTTTTTAGGGCTCTTTAGATTTTTAAAACACTCTTAAACTTGGAAAAAAACTGTGATATTTAGTATAAAAATCAAAGATTTGTTTAAAGCCTTCCTTAATTAGAAAGTCCATAAATTACAAAAATAAATATTCATAAATGACAAAAATAAATATTTATAATATACGTTTTAAGCGCACTTTAGATTTTTAATAATTAATTAATAATTGAAGGAAATAGGTGAAAAGATAATTTTATCTATTATGAAGTTTTTTAATGCAAGGTAAAAAGTTCAAATCACTTTTCTAAGGGTCTTTACAATTTTAATATATTATAAATATATAATATTCTTTTTTCCTAAAAGTTTCCTTAAAAACCCGTCATACGTAATTTTTTTAATATAAATTTTGGTTTTTACTTTTTCCCTCTCTCTCTCCCTCTCTCTCTCTATATCTATCTCTCTCTATATATATATATATAAACAAAAAAAAAATCCTAAAAGTTTCCTTGAAAACCTGTCATACGTATTTATTTAATATAAATTTTATTTTTTTTCCTTTCCATAGATAGAGTTTTCCCTAAAAAGTTGTGTAGGACTCCTAACGAAAAAATTGGCACATTACATTTAATTCCTTATAGGTATGAAATTCCTTCTTCTTCTTTTTTCCCTATATTCTAAATATTTGAATAATAATTTAATGATAATTATTTTTAAAAATAGTAAAAAGATGATTTTGTCTATTGAGGAGTATTTTAATGAAAAGCAAAAAGTTCAAATCACTTTTTTAAGGGGCTTCACACTTTTAATATATTATAGATTGATTTTGTTGGTTTTGCTTAATGGCTATTGGTAATATGTTTAAGTTTGAAAGAGATAAAAAATGAAGGAGAGGGAAGAGGTGGGGTGGTTTGAAGAAGATAGAAAGGGGGGGAGGGGGCTACGTTGTAGGGTAGGGGGCGGGGTAGGCGCGTTGTGTGGGGGATTGTGAAGAAGAAAGAAAATAGGAGTGAGGGTGTTTTTTTATTATATATATATATATATATATATATATATATATATATATATATAATAGTAAATGTATATTTTTTATTTTTTTAAAAATATATATATAAAAATAAAGTGTGGGAGATTAATTTTTTTTTATATAAAAATTGAACTTCTTATGTGGTAATGACGTGGCTCCGACGTGACATTGACGTGGTGTTGATGTGTAGGCGGGTGTAACACACTCTTCGTTGTGAGAGTGGTATTCAGTTTTGAGGAGTGAAAATAATATACTTTAAAGATGTTAAGAGGGTAAATAAATAGAAGTTAAGTTTAAGTGCTAAAGTGAGTTTAGAGGACAAGTTCAGGAAGAAAAGAGGTCTTTTCTCAAGAATAATTCATGTTTTATGTTATGAAGTTGGATGCCATATGTCCAAATTAAATGGCATGTGACATGCTTTTACATATGTGAAAAACAAGTCATAACTCACCTCTAATTTTTGGAGAATTTTCTATCTTTGTTTTTACTATAAATAGCCAAAATCAATGAAAGGCAAAATGATAATGTTTTACACACTTCATGTACTTGTTATTTCAATATACTTTATTTTGTTACTTTGATACATAATTTTATATCACGTTATCCGCACGAGTCTCTACCATTCCGAGTAAATACAGGTAGTAAAAGTTAGTATTTATTTTTTCTTAAATAATATCAAATATATCCAAACGCTAATTTGTTTTCCTAAATATATCGGGCAAAACTTACATGTCCTGGGCACTGGATGCCGAAATACATTTGGATGCGATGGGTCTGACAAACACCATAAAAAATGACAATTAAGCATCAATCAGGACCGGGTCAAGGCCATGATATTTCTCCGTCATCATCTTGACGATGGATTGAAAATGAAATACTTTATAATTTAGGATCCACTTATTGTGGAATAATTTAAAAGAAAGATACAACCACCTGAAGATGGTCGTCCTTCCACAAGCACATTATGAGTGAACTCATTTGAGGTTTCAGAACTTTAAAAATATAATTGATTACAATTCTGTGACGCAGTTGAATTTATGCGGAGAAAATATAGCTGATCACGACATGTTAGAGAAAACATTCTCTACTTTTTCCGCCTTAAGTATGCTCCTGCAACAACAATATCGAGAAATGGAATTTAAAAAGTATTTTGAATTGATTGCTCATCTTCTTGTTGATGAACAACATAATGAGCTTTTAATGAGAAATCATGAAAGTCAATCTCCTGGTACTGCTTCATTCCCTGAAGTGAATGCTGCACATTTTCACCTAACCAGACGTGAAAGAAGTCCTGACCCCAGTCGTGGTCGTGGAAGAGGTAGATATTTTAATCAGGGTGATCGTCTTGCAATAAACAATGACCCTCAGCATCAGCAGTGCAAAAAGAAGGGTGAAACTCCTGAAGTAGCGCCAAGGACGAACACTGAAAATAGATATTGTCGATGTGGAGCAAAAGAACACTAGTCGCGTACCTGTTATACGCCAAAGCATCTGGTGAAACTCTATCAGACATCTTTTAAGAAAACAGATAATGACGTTGAGACAAACTTTATATCTGAAGATAATGTTAAGACTATGAATTTAGATGCCTCAAATTTCTTTATAATCCCCGAAGGATATATTAATCATCCTATAGATAATGAATATGAAATAGTCTGATTGTTTTACTTTCCTGTTTAGTTGTATTAGTTTACATTTTTGTTAATAGTATCTCACTAATCTTGTAAATTGATAAAGTTTGTGTAATACGTTATGTACTAGTAATAATATAATGCTTACATTGTTTATGTTTTCATCTTGAAGAATATATGAATACTCTTAAGTAGTAAATCTGAAATTAAATATATGATAGAGAAAATTCTCTACAGCTATATGTATACCTCGATTTGCTCCGAAAGTAGCAAAATATTGAAAGAAGTCCTAAGGTATCATCGTTTGATATGCTTAAGGCACATTGTAATAATTATATTTCATTCTCGAAGAATGAAAACTTTTGATAAATTATTAATTATCTTTCATTCTCAAGAAATGAGAATTTTTTATAAATGTTATAATTACAGATCCATTTCCTGAGATGAATGTGATATTTAGTAAGGTATATAAATGTGCACTTGATTGTGAAAATCACATTCAGAAGGAGTAGAAAGAATTATTCTAAAATTTACTCCCGAAGTAGTAAGTCTGCAATTTATCTTAAATCTACTCCTGAAATAATAGAACCTTGAAATTTACTCCAGAAGTAGTGAATCTGATATTTACTTGTGAAGTAGTAAATTTGATATTTACTCCCGAAGTAGTAAGATGTGCAATAGTAAAATCTTGCAAACTACTCTCGAAGTAGTAGACCTTTTACTCCAGTAAATAACTCTGTCATGATAAATTTGAAGTTTACTAGTTCTATTTATTACGTGAATGATTTTTTCATCCTGAAGATGAGCATATTGAGTTTTAGACATATAATGATGAAGAACAAGAAGATTTTTCAAGAACTATTACTTGTTCTCATGATAAGTTAATTGAACCAGTAAATGTTGGGACTAAATTTTCTAAATTCTGAAAAACGTAAAAGGTGAATAAGGGCCCATTCACCCATCATTTGATATGATGGATCCACAAGATGGTCACATTACGTTTATTGTCAACCTGCAGTTTGACATTCATAAAGTTGTCTTCTCAATTAAATTGAGTCAAGAGCATAATTTTCAGATAATGTATTCAAGACAATTGATTTTGATAATGCTAGTTATATTCAAGTTGGTTTACCATTGAATGCCTCATATAAATAGCTAAATCATTGCTTATAAAAACAAAGATAAAAAGTATTGGTCTGAAATATATATTTCATACAATAACATTTGTGTGTATTAGACCAATAAATTATGATGAATTCTTCCCTCTCAATTGGTTCAGGGCCAGGAACTATATATTTTCTATCTAATGGCTTTTTGACATGTGGTATGTAATTAATAGATATACCATGATTCACAAAGACGGATTCTCCAAAATAGATTGGAGTATATGTTAGTTTTCCTAACATAAGGGGGAGATAATAAGCAACTAAGAAATATGTTGTGAATTATCGTTAACACGATCCTCATTTAAAAGATAATTCTAGTCAAATTTCTTAAGCATTTGATGATCTAAAATTGATTTTATATTTAGCTGCAAATGCTCCTACTATATGTCCCCGAAGGACAGAGTCTATAGCATGCATGAATCATGGTAGATCAATCGGTTCCAAATAAAATAATTCTTGAATGCATTCAATAAGCTTTCCATTGATACCAATTTCATTGAGATCCGACATTGGACAAGGGAGTTATGGCCGTTTTACTGAACGGTGTCGGATTGTCCAGGTTTGACGGTCGACCTGGAGGATCGTTAGGTTCCTGATGGACTGTCAAGTGCCTCTTCAAGCCAAGGTAGTGACTCCTTTTTCAGTCCATCGTGCGACAGCCAAGTTGGTGGACCGTCAAGGGGTCCATCAGGTCGAGACAGAATGTCTCATTTCTGGCCCTCGAGTGACGGACGACTTGGTGGTCCGTCAGTTTCCTGATAGACCGTCACTTCGGCCATCACGTCGAGGCAGAATGTTCCAGTTTTGGCACTCGAGTGACGGACGATCTGGTGGACTGTCAGGAGACTTGACAGACCGTTCGATCGACCGTCACAGGCCCCGATCAGCAAATTTCAGCATTTTTAAAAAGGGCATTTTGGTCATTTCCTCCCCATGTGGTATTATATACATATCAAGGTGGAGAATATCCACTCATTTTTCTTCTCCTTTCTCTTCTAATCTTCCAAGAATCTCCTTGAAACTAGGGTTTCTACAAGATCCAAAATCCAAATCCTCTTCCAAGAAATTCAAAGAAACTTCCATGACTTTCTCCAAGTTGTTCAAGAACTAAGTTTCCCAAGTCAAAGGCATCAAGAATCTTGGTCTAAAAGTGTGAGACGAGTTCCAAACAAGTTTCTACATCTTCAAATCAAAATCCAAGGTATGTGGGGTTTGAACAAGAATACTCCTTTCGTTCTTGTGCCTAAAGATTTAATTTCTACTATTGATCTACATGATCTTTGCAAGTGGGGTTACACCCAAATTTCTTTAGTTATGATTTATGAGATTTGAGTTGAATAAGTTTGATATTTATGATTATTTCACCATCATGTTTCTTAAATTGAGAATTTATTCCATGAGTTGTATATTGTTATTCCATGAGTTGTATATTGTCACTATGTATTGATGATTTTTAAGCGATTTAAGTCAAGTGCCATGAGTTATGCCTTTCCATGAGAAATTTAACTATTGAATTTATATAGATATTGAGATTGAAATTCAAGAGCGAGTCCTATGATGTTTCCTTGAAGTTTTTGATATTTGAAATAATTTGATAAGCAAATGTACTTGATGTTGAGAATGATTGTGTTGAGTTGAGTCGAGTTAGGAATCCACAAGATGTTTATGATTTACAGACGAGATATATATTTATGTTTTGATCTTTCAAATAGACCCATGAGTTGATATTGATTAAGGTGGATTTCCTAACGCATTCTGAGCTGAGTCTGGGAGGAGTATTTAGCACCGAGCGGAAAATGTGGTATTTCCCAAAAACTACGTGCCACCGTAGGATTGATGTTGATAATTGTGGGCCAGAGACCGAGTATGGGATTGTGATAAGGAGATTGAGGTTGTACTCCCTAGCAAGAGTACAACACCCCCGCCAATGTGGGGTTCTCTCCTTAGGAGGGCAAAACGTTGGACTCCATGCGGCTCACATGGTGTAGTTATGTCGGTTATAAGAAACTCCCACGTCCATAATGATATAAGTCTCTTGAGTTACCGAGTCACTCTGAGTCACGAGTTAAAGAGTTTGAGTTGAGTTAAATGATTTATGAGATTTTTGAAACACGTGTCATTACTGATGATTATGGAAATAATGTTTCAGATAATTCAAGCGAAGATAGTTATTATTGTCAGCGTGCATGATTTCTCATACATTTATGATATTATTTAAAATGTTGCATCCACCCCCACATACTCAGTACATTCCCAAGTACTAACCCCCATACTTTTTTGTATTCTATATTTCCTCGTGATATAGGTTCAGGTGCTCAGTTTCAGCAGCGTCAGTGATCTTTGAGTACCTTCCTCTACACTTCTGCAGTTGGTGAGTCCTCATGGTTCGAGGACCTGTATTTCCAATTTTGTCTTGTCAATAGATGGTTATTTATTTTCAGTTCAGCACGAGTCAATTGGGGATCTGTCCCAATGGTTCATCAGACTTGTATAGTAGAGGCTTTGTCAGGATGGAGTACCAGTATGTACAGAACTTCAGTAGTTTGATTTTACAGAGCACTATTACTTCGTATCGCAGTATGTTCATGACATGGTTATTCCTCTTTATCTTAGCATGATTTGCGTTATAATGAGTTCTGAAAGTAATGATAGTCTTAGAGGGTTAGCTTGGGGCCACGTGTGACCTTAAGCACCGTGTGACATCTCGAGATGGGTTCTTGGGGCGTTATAGATTCATTCCAACCTTCACAAGGGGGTGAAGAGATTTTTTGGTCCTGAAGTACTATATCTCAATATTATTGGTACACTTATGTATTTTTCTAATAGCATAAGACTTCATATAGCCCATTTTGTTAATTTGCTAGTCAGGTACAATTTTCTTTCATATAGACATTGAAATAGAGGTAAGTACATATTGCGATATCTAAAGGGGCCTATTGATATGGGTCTGTTTTACAAAGTTACTCTAGATCTTGTTGGTCATGCAGATGCAGATTATTTATCTGACCCACATAAAACACGATCTCAAACAGGCTATGTGTTTACATGCGAAGGTACTGCAATATCATGGCGATCGACAAAGCAGTCCATCGTTGCTACTTCTTCTAATCATGCTAAGATAATAGCGATCCATGAAGCAAGTAGAGAATGCATATGGCTGAGATCAGTGGTATATTCCATCAAAGCGAGATGTGGCTTGAAGCTTGATATCAAGGTACCCACGGTCATATTTGAAGACAATGCAACATGCATAGTTTAATTACGAGGAGGCTTTATAAAGGGAGATAGAACAAAACACATTTCACCAAAGTTATTCTTCAATGCATGATCTCAGAAGAATGATGATATTGATGTACAACAAATACATTCAAGTGACAATTCAACAGATTTGTTCACCAAGTCTATACCAATTTCAAATTTTGAGAAGATGATACATAAGATTAGAATGCAAAAATTGAACCAGCTGAATTGGAGTCTTCATCGGGGGGAGTAAGAATACGCGTTGTACTCTTTTTTTTTTTAACCAAGGTTTTTATCTCACTGGGTTTTTCCTGACAAGATTTTTAATGAGGCCACTCAAATGCGTATTCAGACAGTTTTTCTTTACATAGGCATCCAAGGGGGAGTGTTATGAAGTTGGATGTCATATGTCCAAACTAAAGGGCATGTGGCATGCTTTTACATATGTGAAAAGGAAAAAGTCATTGTGTCCACCCTAAACTATACACGAAAAGTCTAGGTCACACTTAAAGTATTATAGTGTCCTATTACACACCTAAACTATAAAAAAGTGAAATTATTTCCATGCTAAATCTGACGTGGAAATAAAATTTAATTAAAAAAAAAAAGGCGCGTCCAAAATAAAAAAAATTCTTTAATACCCCCACCCTTCCCCCACCTCACACAAATTTTCTCTCCTTCAACCCATCTTGAATCGACATCGGTCGAAAAAAATGGTGAAACACAAAAGCAAGCTATATACGATTTCCATCGCTAGGGTCTGACCAGATTTTTCCAAAGCTCCGCCAGCTCTTTTTTTTTTCGTCCGCACACACACACACACACACTAAATTTGTACGAAACTTAGCTATATACGAAAGCAAAATCGACGAATTTTACGATTGCGATGAATTCAATAAGAAAAATTTTATGGTTTTAAAAAGGAATTGAAAAGTTAGTAAAGAGAGAAAGGAAGTTGTTACTGCTCTGGACGGAATCTTAATGAAGCTACTATTTCGGTGACGATGTCACCAGAAAAAAAGGCCGTTCTCCCCCCTCCTTTGTTCACTGTCTCTGTTTCCTCTCCCTATCTCTCGATTTCTCTCTGTTTCCCCCTCTCGTCCCTCTACTCTCTTTATGCCTTTCCTATTTTTCGATCGGGTGTGGTGTAGCTGTGTGTGTATCAGTGTGGGTTGTTCTCTGGATGAAAGAAAAATGGAAGATCCTCCAAATAGTGTTGTGTGTGTGTATCCCCAACAATACTGATTCAGAATGCTATTGAAAATTTTGATAAAATTTGGTGGACTATTAAAAATTTTGATAAAATTCTTGAAAAATGGGTTATCAAGAGCTGTGCAATATGCTTTATTGACAATCAATTTGTTGTGTAATTACAGTGAAATGATGCACGTTTTGATTGTGAGAGAAGAGGTGTTTGAGATTTGTGATACTAATGATTGTATTGTAATTTCGATAATAAAATTTATGGTGTATTTTTAAAATTGTTGTGGTGAAGATTTGAGTTTTATGATGATAATGTTAATGGTGGTGTTTTAATGGTGATTTTGGTGAAGAAGAAGTAATGGGTGATGTGGACTTTTTTTAAAACAAAAATTGACATAATATCTGATGTGGTAATGACTTGACGATGATGTGGTACGAGTGTAAATCACTCTCCATTATGTGAATGGTTCTTATATTTTGGAGTGGAGATAGTTTCACTTTTTTATAGTTTAGGTGTGCAATAGGATGCTATGATAGTTTAAGTGTGACCTAAATTTTTTGTGTATAATTTAGAATAAAAACGATGACTTTTCTCTATGTGAAAAACAAGTCACCTCATAATTTTTGGAGAATTTTTTATCTCTGTGTTTACTATAAATAGCCAAAATCAACCGAAAGGCAAGATGATAATGTTTTGCACTCTCCATTTACTTGTTATTTCAATATACTTTATTTTGTTACTTTGATATATAATTTTATATCACTTTATTCTTTTTAATTATATCAAACTATGTATGCATTTTGAAATAATATGTAACAACTATCCAAACACAATATAATATTCCACCTATAACCCTCCTTATTTTTATCATTTTCATCACTTGTTATACTTGTCTGTTTTTCCGTTCACTCTCCAAATTCCCATTGTAATTAACTTCCAAACACAATATCAAGAAAATTCTTCTCTTCCCATATTTCCTTTTCACAATAACAGTCCAAATGAAAAGAGTGATAAGTAATGAGTACAGAAGAAGAGACTCTTGTTGAAGCAGCACTGCGAGTTCTGAACACAGCTGACCCTGTTGAGAAAGCTCGCATTGGTGACGAAGTAGCTAACAAATGGCTACAAGGCATCATTTCTCAACCTTATAATCCATCTCAAGAACTCCTTGTAGTTCCTGATCGTCCAGCTCGCCTTACAAATGTAATTATTTTTGCTTAGAGCCAATTCTTGTTTGTTATGTATGTTACATGTTTGATGAAATGCCCAAGTGGCCCAAAATGCTTGTTTTGCGCATCTCAGAAATGTAACGATGTTTGCTTAGCTCAAATTCTTATTTGTTATGTCTATTACATGTTCGATTAAATGCCCAAGTGACAATGTTTGTTCTACTGCTCGAATTCTTGTTTGTTATGCTTATTATATGTTCGATTAAATGCCCAAGTGACCAAATTCTTGTGCTCAAATTGTTGTTTGTTGTGCTTATTACCTGTTTGATTAAATGCCCAAGTGACCCAAAATGCTTGTTTTGCCTGTCTCAGATATTTAATGATTTTTCCTTAGCTCAAATTCTTGTTTTATATGTCCATTACCTGTTTGATGGAATACTCAAGTGACCAACTGGTTGTTTTACTGCTCAAATTCTTGTTTGTTTTGCTTATTATCTGTTCGATTAAATGCCCGAGTGACCCAAACGCTTGTTTTGCCCGTCTCGCAAATTTAATTATTTTGGATTAGCTCAAATTCTTGTCTTTTACGCCTATTACTTGTTTGATGAAATGCACAAGTGACCTGAATGCTTGTTTACTATTCTTGTACAGCAACATTAACATACCTAGTGTAAGCCATAAAGTGGGGTTTGGGAGGCAGTGTATGCAGACTTTACCATTGCTTTAGAGGTAGAGATGTTGTTTTTGATAGACCCTCAGCTCAAGAAAGAACAGTTCAGAGCAGTATAGATAAAAAAATGACGGAAATGAAGACATTCATGGCAAAGTAATGTAGATAGCCTGAGAAATCATCCTAAACAAACAGTAGTCATAACAAGATAAAACGATAATCGAAAGTGTAAAAAGTCATAATAATAACCAAATTCAAAGACAGTAAACTACAAAGTAATACTTCGACTAACAACGGGGCTAATTCATAGAAAAATAAGCGAGACAACGCCCAACTATCTAGCTGACCTCCTATCCTCATCCACGTGCTTCATAACCTTCTATATAACGTCATGTCCACGGTAAGCGGAAGCTGCATCATGTCCTGTTTAATCAACTCTCCCCAATACTTCTTCAGCCTACTTCTACCTCGCTTGAAACCGGCCATAACCAACCTCTCACGCCTCCACATTGGGGCATCCATACATCTCTGCTACGCATGCCCGAACAATCGTAGCCTCATTTTTCCTGCATCTTGTCCTCTATCGATGCCATGCCTATCTTGTTCCAGATATCTTCATTCCTAGTCTTGCATGTTGTAGTATGTCCACACATACATCTCAACATACTACTCGTGTCCGTACCTTTCATTTTCTGAAAGTAGAAGTTCTTGACTGACCAACACTCCATTCCATACAACATAGCATGTTTTACTATTCTTGTATGTTAGATTTTCTGGGAAATGCTAATAATGATGAACAGGTTAAGCTGGTATCACCAAGTCTCATGCCAAAGCTTGGGAAAGCAGGAAGCTTGCAGAGTAGACAGGCCATTGTTCATAGTCTTGTACACACTGAAAGTTGGGCTATTGACTTGTCTTGGGTAATACAAACACCCTCATTTCCTGATTTTTTTTTTTTTTTGCTCTGTTATGTATTCCCAAGTATATTCCATTTTCAAGGGGAAAAAAAAATTTAGTTCTGATTAGCTTGTGAGCACATTCATAGTCTTTGATGGTAAGATAAATTAGTAATAGTGCATGTTAATGTATGCGGAGAATTTTAGATATAGTACTTGGTTTCAAAATGGTAGACTTGATATAATTTCTCATATGGAACGGGTTGTTTTGCACTAGAAACAGGGACAACAGTGGGGTTATTCTTACAAAGAAAGTAGCCAAAGACAGGCTGATCCAGCCAGTGAGTACTGGGTACCAATTGCACTCACATACTTCACTGTGATAATGAGGTTTGAACTTAATGTGTCCCTCTGTGTGTGTTTCTAGAACTATATGTATGTAACTTAAGCCAAAGGAATATGCATGTCTTCATGGAATAAGAAACTTTAAACAAGGTGGTTAGCATTGTTGTGACTTGGTGGTGAATGGCACCTCTATTTGATGATTCATTGTTGCGTTCAGCCTCTAATAGAAATGCAAGGTAAGTCTGCGTACAATAGACTCTTGTGGCTGGGACCTTCCCCAGACCTTGCGCATAACGGTAGCTTTAGTGCACCAGGCTGCTCTTTTTTGAGTCCTACTTTGTCAAATACAATTATTTATTAACTGGTCTGATATGATTATATACGTCATTGGTCGGTCTTACAGGATATAATTGCTCGATTCGGCAAGCAACAGGCAATGCCAAGAGATTTTTTCACTGATTTTGTAAAAGTTGCACAAGATGAGGGGCGGCATTTTACTCTACTTGCTGCACGGCTTAAGGAACTAGGCTCATTCTATGGAGCTTTACCTGCTCATGATGGCCTGTGGGATTCAGCTATTGCTACTTCCAAAGATTTGTCGGCTCGTTTGGCTATTGAACACTGTGTTCATGAGGTTCTCTCTTCATCTCTTACACCTGATAAAAGAAATCTGGATATACATAAGTGAAGTAAATAAAAAAGATATTTTCTTTGTGAAGTCTCAAATGATTGAGTTCATTGGAACTTTGGAAGTCACTGGGTTTTGAACCATGCTTTTATTTCTTACTCTGCCAATAATTTTGATTAAAAAAATTCATAAGCATCTAACATAAGGGTTTGTTTCAGAAATTTCCTTTGTACTATGCAGTTCTTCCATTTTAATGTGAATCATTCATAACGTAAGCGCTGCCTGCAAGTTTATTTATTTACTTTTTTAATCATATATGAAATAACAAAAAAATGAACAGAAGGAAGAACTAAGTCCCCACATTCATGAGCTTTAACTATTTATCACCACTTCAATTGTATGTTTACTTTACTTATCAATTATAACATGATTGTAATTCAGCAGTCTGCAAGCTAGAGCGGTCTGGTACCACTTGATCATCAGATTCATGATCATAAAGTTTAACAAACAGCTGCAATTTGCATTGTGATATCAGCATAACCTTTTGATGAGTTATAACCTCACTTGTTTATTCTGAACTTAACATTCATTCATTGCTGATGCTAGTGATTTTAGAGTAGTTTCCAGTTTAACATGAAAAATGAGCTGTATAAAGTGGTTTCATTTGGTTTAGACATACCAACACATCTGTGATGGATATACACAAGTTCTAGAAAGAACCTGAGTATACGCGAAACTTAAAAGTCTTAAGAAAATGAACAGTGTTGACTTTCAATATATCTTATATATCTACAAGTTACCCAGCAGTGGTATTGATCAAAGGCTTGTTTTATGCAGTTCATCCTCTTTCTATTTTGTACCATCGCTTTTACTTTTCTACACCAGTTGGTGACTTCACATTTTCTGAGAATGTAGGCCAGAGGACTTGATGTGATGCCAACAACAATATCCCGTTTCCGCAATGGTGGTGATAACCAAACGGCTGAGTTATTGGAGAATGTGGTGTATCCAGAAGAAATAACTCACTGTGCCGCGGGAGTAAAATGGTTCAAGTATCTTTGCTTGAGATTAAGAAATCCAAATCTGAGTGACCTTCCTTCAGAAGAGACTACTGATG
Organism: Capsicum annuum; assembly: GCF_002878395.1. Taxonomy (NCBI): domain Eukaryota; kingdom Viridiplantae; phylum Streptophyta; class Magnoliopsida; order Solanales; family Solanaceae; genus Capsicum; species Capsicum annuum. The sequence continues at coordinate 16,303,537 of NC_061122.1, read as the reverse complement.
TAGACAATGAAGTGATCCAAAAGTTCCACTCCACTGTGAGGACATACTTCAGAGGGCCATTGAAGCCTCCTTTTAATGAGCAAGCAAGAAAAGCTGCTGGATTCGGTCCACAATGGTATGAACCTCTTGCTGTTAAAGATTTCACAGCACTATGAAGGCCTCTCTCACTGGTTGGAGGTAGCAGGTACCTCGTGAAATTAGTCCAGGTGTGCATGAGCTAGCCGGCGCTACGATACTTATCGAGTCAAATTGGATATTGATGATGGAATTGTCTTTCTTTTAAAATTTTCACGATATTAAGCACACTTGTTGCCCTAGATTGTTGGAAACTTTGGTGTTGAGAGGTATCTTCTAACTAAATCATCTGAACGGGGTAACACCACAACAAAAATTATTTGAATCCTTCTAATCATTGAGATTTATATTTATCTATTTATCAATTAATATGTATTGAGCAATAATTTCCTTTTTACAGAGAACAGTTGTTTAGTGATTGCAAAAGAAATTTGGTTAGCTGTTGTATGTTATTAGTTTTATTATACATGGACTTTTCATCTCTTAATAGAATAGAGTATTATAGATCCAGTACCATACATCAAGTACTCCATCTTGCTATAACCTATTAAGTATTATAGTTCTGCCATGCAGATTTCAAATTTCTGCAAACATCTCGTGTTTGGGTGAAAATAACCCTTCACAATTTAAACAGAAGAAAATGAAAACACAAAATAAATTTGTAAAGAGCTACAGAACCAGTTACCCAAACGGAGGTTCAAATGCAACCAATGTAATTTATTAATTTGTCAATTATCTTCTGCCCTAAAAACTCAGTGCACCATAGAATTTATGCATACAAACAAAAGGGAATTTTTTTTTGAAAACACTATAAAACGACAACCTGGTGTGTTAAGCATCCCATATTCATACAGGACTGAAGAAGGGACAATATAAGATTACGCAAGAGGGGAAAAATCAGGAACTCTTTATTTGGTAAAGAATATTGAGGAACCCTTATTGTACAACTTTACAGGAAAAACAGATGGACTATGATGTCATAAACTCAACTGAGAGTATCTCTGAAGAAATGGTAGTATCACTGAGATTGGAACTAGTCCAATTTTATGGACCTCAATCATTCTCATCCTCAAGAACAAAAATGCCACCATTAATACAAGCTTGAGATCTGAAAAAAGGCAACTTATCATCTGAAAAAGAACTACGCCGCCTGCACAGGTTGTCCTGTAGGATATTTTGTTCCCAGACTTAAGTACAGCTTAATTTGTATTACATTAGAAGCCTGTTGATATCGTTGAAGTTAGACGTCAATGCCGAAAAGAAAGCACCTGCAAGATTTATACACATTTGCTTTCATGGATCAACACTCAACAGTAATTCAGCTCCTTAAGTAAAAGTAGCAAGATACGAAGGGAAAACAAAAAAAGCTCGATGACAACTGAGCCACTCCCTCAATAATCAAAAGACACAAAAAGGAAAAGGAAATAAGGAATGACAAAAGTCTTAAGAAGATTTAGCCTCCAATGCCTTGACCACCAAGAATAATAGGAAAAAGAACCCAAATTCTCAGCGCAGAAGCAACAGTAAGGATAACTAAATCTAGCATACTCAGGTTCCAAATGTACACCTGAGGCATTTTTGACAGTCTTGACTGCTATTACCATCAGCCTAAGAATTTGAAACTATTTGACGAGCATTAAGTGCAAACATGTGAACTATAGCATAAAGGACAATGTCTACTTCTGTAAACTATACAAGTAATAAAAGACTAGAAGTCTCCACTTACCTCCAACCTTTCCATCAAAGACACGATGATCAGCAGATAAAGTCAAACTCATTTTGTTAACTACAGCTGGTATCTCAATTCCTGAATGGAAGGAAGCAAAATTCAACTAATTAAAACAACTTCTTCTCTCCATTTTCGAAAAACAAAAAACTATACGTCTCAATCCTAAACTAACTAGTGTTGGTCCAACAAATTGCATAAGCAAAAAAATCGCAAGGAGAACTTTCAGTCAGAACTAACCATCAGCACCAACCACCGGTTCGACAACTTTATTGCCCCTACCAACTGCAATTATACCAGCCTGTCGAAAGATATCACAATGTTATGGATTTCAAGCTAGTGGTAAAGCAGATTTACGAGCAGTGACAGGAATGACCTGTTCTGGAGGACCTACTAGGCTATATAACTCCACGTGACAGATCAGTTATAAAATTTTGATGCATCAACTATAGGAGTTTCAACAATTAAGGAGAGGCCAACATATAAAGCTAATCTATTCAGTCCAAGGAAAGGAATAGCAGAGATCTTCCATGCAGGGGTGCTCCAGGATGAGAGGGAAGAAATAATGACCTGAGGCGGGTTGATAATTGCACAAAACCGGTCCACTGGAAACATGCCCAAGTTTGAAATGCTGCATAAAGAACATAGAAGATGTAATTCCTGACCAACGGAGCTTCTCTATACAAGACCTAGAATTCAAAGTCAATTATTCACCTGAAAGTGCCACCTTGGTATTCATTAGGTTTAAGCTTTCCAGCTCGTGCCTTTCCAGCTAGCTCCTTGATCTTTCATGCACAAGTAGATGATAATAAGAAGGTAAGAAGCCACAATAAGCTGAGACACTAGACTCCTAATAAGGACGGATAATATGCAGTTTATACATATTGCAGAAATTACAATGTACTGTGCTAACAGACTGCAGTTCCTTTGAAAGCATCAAAATTCTATAGATTATACATATAGCAGAATTTCAATATCCGAACTTAAAAGAAAATACTCTGTCTAGCCTTATCATCAGGGCTATTGGAAAAAATAAACAATTCAGCCTATATCCATTTTTACCTCCGCAGAAATTGAGGATATGGATTTTTGATCAGCATTCCTGATAATTGGGGTCATCAGGCCCTGCAGCTCAAGAGAATGGGATGAGAACAAGATTCATATAAGATCCAACAAAAATGGTAGTGTGCCACGTAGGCACGTACCTTTTCAGTTGCAACTGCAACGGATATATCAACAGAACTACAAAGAACCACTTCACCTTTTCCATCATCCCAGTAAGCTGTAACGGATACAAAGAGTAAGCTTATCAGGAGCAATATTTCATGGGAGAAAGTGTCTTTTACTAAGCTAGTCATCCGGAAGAATACTAAAAGTTTATTATAATAAAATTCAATGAAGAATATGCATTGATTGCCAATGAACCGATCTTAGATAGCAGAAAACCATATTTGTAGGTTATACCCATCAATTAAATACAATGAACTCTCCAGCCTTTTCACATATCCTTGCTTGTGGGGGTGGGTTATAAGGGTATTCTGAGAAGTGCTACAGGTTTCAGTAGAGCAGTTCAGCAACACTGTTAATACTCACAACATGATGTACAGTAGACAAATAGGACAAAAGGTCAACTTACAACTGTACAGTATCCTAGACAAACACCAATGGATGGACGTTGCTCAATAGTTATTATGAATGCTAGGAGAGGAACCGAAACTATGATAGTTTTCATGGAAATAGTGGTCTCCGTTACAAATTTGTCTGAATGAGAGGTACATTGTAAACAAAAGCAACTCTTTCCGCAATAAGTTGCAATATATACAGAAGAAAAAGAGGATATATCTGGAGAATCTTTGGCCAGTCAGACTAATAGTTTGTATTTCCATTTTCCACAACATAAAAGTCAAAGCATAGATATTCTTTGAGTTATGGGATGAGGAAGACAGAAGAAGTGTATACAAATAGAGGACTATTATTTTGTAATATAGCATTTTTTAAAAAATCATCTGGTGAACAAACTGTATCTTGTAACCAGACAAGTCTCCTATTCCTCCCATAAAAGTTTTCAGGAAATAAGGTGAGAGTTTCTCCTTTGCAAAGTGAGTGTTTTTTTCACTAAGAAAAGTTAAATAGTTAAGAGGCTTCACTCCGGACCAACAGAAATGGCAGATAATTAGGATGAAGCCTAATGGGGTTAACTGGTTAAGTGTCTCATTAAACATTTCTTAGTAAAAGATATTGTAGGAGACTCACTAGACCTTTGGAAATAAGAGAGCTAGTATATAAATGGAAAAACATATCTTTATAGCTACATTTCTCAAAGTCAATGTTAAATTCTGAACTTATTGAACAAGAAAAAATCTGATACACCATGAGCATTAGAGACAAAAGGGAAAAATGGCACGTCAATTATTATCAATGCGACATTATTAATCTGCATGACAGTATCAAAATATAAACTCTAAATATTACCTATAACAGAACGCGATAAATATAAGTGTGTAAAGGATTTCAGAATATGTAAATGCATGTTACAATAAACACCAATCACATTCAACTGGAAAAGCTATCTTTCGTCCTTCCTACATCTCCTTTAAGAGATCATATGATCTTCTACTGACACGGAAAAACTAAATGAAACTGACAGGGAAATATCAGAAAAAAAAAAAAAAGGATAGCCCGGTGCACTAAAGCTCCCGGTGTGTGCAGGTCCGGGGAAGGCCCGGAGCACAAGGGTCTATCCTATGCAGCCTCACTTTACATTTCTCTAAAGGGCTATATATCAAAATTTGAGAAAAAAGGTTATGGTCATTCCTCTAACAAAGCTAGAAAGCCTGCTTCCACATACTGAACAAACACACAATTAGGCTTCATAACTAACTATGCTGCACTTCATCCTACATTTTAGTTGTTAATATGAAATAAGTTAAGAACTTCAATTAGCAACGAAAATACAAATAACATCTCACCATTTGCTTCTGGTACATTTCTCAATGCTGTTGCAATCACTTTGATAACAATGTCATTCACAGAGACTTTAACATCATACTTTTCTGCATAGAATAAAGATGCGTCAGATAATTTTGAAGGAATATCAGCAAAAGCAACAAGACCATTTAGACACCTTAATTCTATACCTTTAAGCTCCTTTCTGAAGGAGAGAAGGGAGTCCAATATAACATCTGTTAGAAATGACCATTAATTTGAAAGAGTTCCACATATTAGATATAAGTAAATTATTGCTTATAGCACTAAGAACTTGAGAGTTGACAAAACCTGCGGACAAATACAAGTGGGGAGTAGATTGCTTAGATTCCAATAACCTTGCTGCTATCACCTGCAAAATATAAGGATCGCGAGACATGGCAAGATGTGATCAGTGCAGGTCTCCTACATGCATAAAAACACACAGGAAATGGAGTAAAGAGTAAAAAGAAAGGTGTTGAGCAAAAGCCAAGTAGCAGTGGAGTCGAGAATAAAGCAAAAATCACGATGAATATACTGCATAACTAGCACTTCAGCAGAGAAGAACAAACCAAAAAAGACAAGCTAATATCCGACCTAGAGTCCTTATCTGAATTCTGAGCAGCTGAAATCCTACTTGGGGTCCCTATTGAAAGTGTTTTAAGTTTTTTGGAAACGTTTTTTTTTTTACAACTTTCATTCATAGCATGAAGAAGATGCAAAATGATCAAACAAGGATATTGCAATTGAGCTCACAATAAAAGAAGTGAGCTCCTTAAACAGGGGTGGCTATTGTAAAACTAGGGAATAATAAACTGCAACAAGTTTTCAAGGGAATCTATAAGGGTCACATTACAACAACAACAACATACCCAGTGTATTCCCACAAAGTGGAGTCTGGGAGGTAAATAAATGCAGTCAATACCACTACCTCAGATGAAGTAGAGAGGTTGTTTCCGATAGACCCCAACTCAGGACAAATAACAGTATAACAAGCAAAAGAGATAAAAACAAACAACAAAAATGGGGTAATACACCACTAGATAATAAAAGAAACGACACCCACAGAGTAATGCTCTCAATTATCTATCCGAAATCACAAACAACACCAAAACACCACGAACAAAAACTACAAGACACATGCATAGCGCCATGACTACAGGCACAAATACAAACAAAACACTCCTCCTACTAGTAAGTACAATAAGATCTTCCATCATTTTGTTCCAATGTGTTAGCAAATGCGATAGAATATTACACAAAATACCCAGTCAACACAATGAATGTTCTATCATTTAGTAAGTACAATAAGGTAAAAGGATTAAATAACTGTTGTTGGTAGTTCGGAGTACCTTGCGAATTTGACTATTGGGTAAATCTTCATAAGCATCCTTTTGTTGTCCATCAGCTTTCAACCCAAGTGATTCTGTTGCACTAGCTTTTTGGTTGACCTGAGGAGGTGATGGAGTTGTCATCTTAATTGGCGAATTGTTGGTTGATCCCTTTCCAGACTTCAGTGCAGCGAGAACATCTCCCTTTAACAGGGTACCACGAGGACCAGATGCTGGAATTGATGATGCATCTAAACCATGTTCTGTAATTAACACCTTAGCAGCTGGACTAATTCTATTGAAACCTGTTGGCTGAGTTCTAACTTCAGCTGTGGCATCATGATGGACCGACTTTTCTTCCTTAACCACATTGCTGCCGCGGCTTGATGTCCTCACAGCTTCAATATCATTTTCATCCTCAACCTTGCAAAGGAGAAGTATCATTCCACAGAATGCTAAGAGAAATAATCCCTAGCAGAGTAACTATAGCAGATCAAATAATAAAAAGAAAGAAAGAACTAAGACTACCCTAAATCTGTATATACTGATTTGCATCTTCTAACCGCTGAGATAACAGAAAGTTCTAAACTTCTCTCAGTAGTGAAAAGAGAGAGGAGCATTAGCAACTTACTGTGATTGCAATAGGCTGCCCAACAGCCACATCTTTTGAACCTTCGGGTGCCAGTATTTTGGCCAAGAATCTGCAGTGACAGCAAATAAAAATACTTTTTGCGGCATTGAAAATTAGCACATGAAATTGTAAGACCAACACTTAATCAGAGGGAAAAAGTTTCACAAACTACAAGAGCAAACAGGATACAGATGGAAGAATGGAATGGATGTCCCCTACTTTAAAGACCCAGAAACATGATAAAACCATAATGAAAACAACCTCGCATACTCCCAGAAATAAACAGCAGCAGATGTAGCTAAGAAGGCCTTGCCATAATATAAAGTCAATATGAACAGGCTAGGAAGGAATCTTCCTTCAATATTTTGAGGCTGCTTTTCTGGATAATTAAAAGGTCCTAAGAAATAGTTACATCATAGAGTACAGTAATTGCAATTAAACATCTTATTTAAACTGTGATAGGAAATTTACCCTTCTTCGAGACTTTCATATTCAAGAGTCGCTTTGTCAGTTTCTATCTCACAGAGAATATCACCAACCTCTATCTGTGTGAAAAGAAAAATAAGATAACACATGCTATTGCTATTTATTCACCACTGCCCAGTGTTTTTGGGGGTGTGGGGGGTGTGCACGTGTGTGTGTGAAAATTCACTAGACTCATATCATGCAGCACCAACCTTGTCACCTTCCTTTTTCCTCCATTTAGCGATGTTACCTTGGTTCTATAAGTCAAAGTTTAAACAGATTTCATCAGCATTTAGAGGAAAAGGAACCAAGTATTCCATGGAAAGTAGAGAGTCAATTATTAACTTTCCATACCATGGTTGGGGACAAAGCTGGCATATCAAGGACCAAATGAGGAGGAAGTTCAGATGAGCTGATATTCACAGGACTGGCTTCTGGAACACTGTCTCCAGGTGCATCTGTCTGAGAAGATGCCTGATTTTTAACCTCTGATGCACCACCAACAGTAGCAGGGACTTTTTGTATGTCATCTGCTTCTTCCACCTACTCGATTAGTAGAAAATATTAACAATAACATATGGCCTGGGCAGCCTACACAAGCAACTTTAGCTAAGCATGTAGGAAATGAGATGGCTCTGAGACATCCAATATAGCGAGGCAGAAAAACACCGCAAGAATTTGAGCTAAAGGTGACAGTCATCAATCATCCTGACTTTGGCAAGGAACGGAGTTTAGTTCGTACGGAGGTAGAGAAATTAGTGCATAATAGTGAAATAAACTGCTGAGGAACAACCGAAAGACAAGAACTTGCTAGTAAACTTAAAGCATTCAATACTACATCTTCATCTCTAATTAGCCACGACATAGATATTTCCTTTATAGCTGTATTTTAAGTGAAGGAAAAAGAAAAGAAAAAGGAACGGTCATTTGAATAGAACAGGGACTAGGCAGTCTATAAAGAATCCTTCCAAACCAGGATCCATTTCTGTTAGAAGGCTGTCTTGTTTCCACCTGAGTTTACCACCTAGAGTATTCAGTGAGCACTCTTATTAACTTCGGTTTGAGCTTAGAATACTCGCCTGAAATTTTTATCTTTGCTATTTGTGTTCGATCTAAACCATGTCAGGAAATCCTTTTCAGATTTTCCACAGTAAGATTCACTTGACAAATAAAGCACTGGGTTGATAACTCTTTTTGACAAAGGGTTGGTTAACTCTTTAAGGATGTCGTAACATTGCAACAAGGAATGTCATTTTGCTCCTGGATAGTGTTGATTTGCCAATAAAAAAAAAGGAGTTAAAGGAATATATCATAGATGTGTGTCTAAAATTTACACGGTATTCATCTCTTTCTGCACAGTACATTAGCAGCTGATCTTTGGAATATGTTTGATTCTATTTTGGAGTCAGTCAGGTCACTCACAATAAAAATGCATATGAAATATGGTGCTTAAGAAGAGTTGGCAAAGCCATCAAGAAGATCTACTGATGATCCCTGCAAGTATCTTTGAGTGGAGGAACTGAAATGTTTTGATGGAATTTCAACTCCAAACCACTCCCTAAAAGCTAGATGTCTGCTTAGCTTGTTTAGCTAGAGATACTGAACCCCAGTAAACAGCGCTGATCAATTTTTGGACTTCGTTAGCTCCCTCATCCTAGCATAGTCTCTTCTCATGTATTGGAGCAAAGAGAACTTCTTTTGCGACGTTTGCATCTTCTTGATGCCTTTTTGATGAAACTTCTTCTTCATCAATAAAAAGTGGATTCAAACTCGGTCCAGAACACCTAAAAGTTCTGCTCTTAAAAGAAAGAAAGAAAGAAGACCAAGAAACAAATTTGCAATTCTCTCTAGGTAGGACACAATCAATTTATTGCATATTATACTTTCTCCTCCAAGTTCAGTACTTAAAGAGGAGATCCTTGATACCATTCATTCTCTAGTACAAAGGAAAGAAGTATCCTAATCCATCAAAATTCCCCATCATTTACCTTTCTCAAAATTATCTTTTGTATAAAAGGACTCTATTAGACAGATCAAGGACTTTTAGTTGAATATCTAACCCAGATGGTTTCAATGGTATATGGTAACTAGTATAGACATTAGGTTTTCATAAAAAGAACTAGCCTACTATCGGTACAATAAGAAAAATTTTATTTAATCCAAAAGTACAAGTGAAACAAAAGGATTCCATGCTGATCTTTCCATATGGAGAAAATATGGGTCTGTTGTTGTTGTGGGTGTCCAGTCTTCCAACTGTTAGCTCTCTGATAGGCAAATCAATAATCAATTGGGACCCACAAAAGGATTTATTTACCAAAGAAGCCTGTGTCTCTTTTGTCAGAATAAGACTGGTTTAAAAGGGGAAAGAGTTGACATCTTTTCAGAGAGAATACATACTTCCCAAAATGAGATTTTTTAAGTTTCCTACTGTTTATGCATACAGAACGAATAATAGAAATCCTAAAAAGAACGATTAAAATTTTTTTTGATGTAACAGACTCCTTTTTTCATTTTGCGGCAAAGAACTCCAGAGAAGAAGAGAAAGAGAAAAATGCAGCATTATCATTTCAATTATATTTTTGTGGTGCTTTACTGAAGATAGATAATTACTAAGTAGAAAATGGCGAGGAAAAGGGGTAGGACAAATATCTGAGAACTCTTATTACCGTAATTGCTATAGTCTGTCCCACTGGTACATCTTTTGTTCCTTCAGGGGCCAATATCTTTGCAAGGTAACTGCAAATGATATGCCAAAACAACAAAACCAAATACATTAGAGAAGTGCATCAGTTAACCGTATGATTAGCATGAGTAATTCAGGCATTTATGAACAGCAAAGAATCAGGAAGAACAGTAATAACATACAGAATATTTAAGGAAAATCAATAACATCAGAAAAGAACATTACTTACCTTGTCAAAAGAAAATCAGAAAGAATATCCTCTCTCTTTAGTTTTAAACAAATACAGCACAATTGGAATTTAGGCTTACCCTTCCTCAAGACTTTCAAACTCGAGCGTTGCTTTATCAGTTTCTATCTCACATAGTATGTCCCCCACTTCAATCTGTTAGGAAATCAGAATTCAACCGATTGTAATAACACAGAACTTTCAGTTGTTGAGGTTAAAACTTTAGTAGGTTCTCTGTCTAGAAGTGAAGATATTGTACTACTTTAACTTCAAGTGACATGAAAAGCAACTGACCTTGTCCCCCTCTTTCTTTCTCCACTTTGCTATATTACCTTGAGTCTGCAGTGACAAACATGTAAGTCAAAACTTCCCCCAAAGAATAAGAAATGGCAAGCAGAAAAATTCATCATTCCTAGAAATAATGCCGCTAAGATATTACCATTGTAGGGGACAAAGCAGGCATTCCCACCTCCATATATGAAGGAGTCTCTGCAATAGTGGAAAATAAGTATTATAACATTTAACAAAGCCTCATTTCTGCCTCATAAAATCTCATATTATCAGTAAATTCTCACACGGTTCAAGAAATAAGTAGTATAATGTGCCAGGAGGTCACGTAATATCTTCCACTGTCTTTCTCAGATAGAAAATAAATTCACTGAAGAGGAAAGGAATATTACAGATTAATAGGAAAAGACATTCTCTCCAAGAGATGTACATCTTGGACAGCATGTCATGCCTAATATCTTAGAAGCTAAAAGGACTATCCTATCACATATATTAGTTAGAACTTTTAATTGCTTTTCAAAATTCCTGCATTATGTAACAAGCAAATGCACCGCACAACAGCCAGATTTGCTACCTTAAAGCTCTTAGACATTCTTACACTCTCCGGAGCCACTGAACTAGATGAAGAGAAATTGAGTTAACATCATGTAATCCAATGGCCGACATGGCATATTGTAAAATTATAAGAGTAGGGCAAAATCATATATTTGGAGAAAACAAGATACACATATAGTAACCTAACTCTTGCTGGAAAGCAAACGCCTAAGATTTATCATGCACCAGCTAGGACCAAAATTGCCTATTCAGGTTTCTTTATAACTATATGTAGCAGGTGAGGAGATCAAAAGTGCTGAACCACATAACACATACATGCATATAACAAATACATGCGTCTTTCCAAATATAACACATACATGTATATTTAGAAAGGACCTACGTCTTTCCAAATGAATCATGGTAATGGAACAGCCACTAGAATTTTTAAAGCACAAGATAACACTTAGAACTAAATACATTCTAAACCTAAAGTCTCCACAATACCAGATTTAAGCATCAGCTCAGAGGATGTAAACTAGTATTTCATCTCTTTATCATTCAAACAATGATTATGCCTCAGTCCCAAACAAGTTGCGGCCACTTATATGAATCCTCACTACTCCATTTAATCTCAAATCAACCATTATACCAAACAAAAATAAATTGAATATATATAACTAATACTCCCTCCTTTTCAATTAAAGTGTCTTAGTTAGACTAGACAAGTAGACTTGTGGTCTGCATACATTCTACCCTCCCCCAGACCCCACTTGTGGGATTACACCGGGTATGTTGTTGTTGCAAGGGAGACTTTTTGATACGATCCTGAGCGGCATCAACACCCTTGAAAATGTCATTCAAGGCCAACACATGAAGAATCAAGCTTTGGTAACATTGAGGGCACAAGAACATGCATTGGGAAACCATTTTGAGCATACAAAAGAGCAACTCCATGTTTGGAAGATGGCTTGGAGCTTGCTTTGATGCCTACAAAAGGATTCCAAGTGATGAAGATTGAGTGAGGGAGCCAAAATGACAAGACCCCCACTGTTTTGGAGTGACCAATGGAGCGACGGTCCGCCACTTTAGTGACTGATCGTCGCTTGAACCGTCAAGTGAAGGCCAAAGGGGGACTACATGCTGGATGGGAGCGACGATAGGAGGGACGGCCCATCACACCATTGACTGACCGTCGCATGGACCGTCCCACCTTAAACAGATTGGTCATTTTGTGTTGGACCTTTCCATCTTATTCCACTTGGTTTATGGGCCAATTTTAGACCTAATGTAATAGCTTAGCTTAAGACCATAAATAGATAACCTTGGGTCTTTTCTTCCTTAGCTTAGTTTTTGAATATTGATTATGATGAACTCTTTTGAGTGTCTTGAGAGCTTGGAAAAGCAAATCTTGAATCTCGTTTAGAAACGGTGGTTATAAGGGCGATTGATTCCCTTACGGTCATCGTATGAGTTAGGTGCTCGTGGATTATTGAATTAAGGGTTTTGGAGCTTAATATGCTCTTTAGTTCTTGATTCTTTCATCTTCTTTGTGTATACCTATTTATCTATCATCTATCTATCCTTTATCTTTACTTTCCGCACTTAGATTCGAGTCCTCATGGTTTGGATCGTATCGTTTTCGAATCGTGTAGTCATAAACTAAAGATGTGTGTAATGTACAAAAATGCCCTTTGAATTTTCTGGCATTAAACATGCCATGTAAAATATTGGATTTAAAGAGTTGCTAGATATAGAAAGGCCAAAGGGGCATTCCTTTTGTACAAACTAAAAAGGGAAGTACATTTATTTTGAAACGGAAAGAGTAATAAAAATAATAATTTCTATAACAAGACTAAACCTATATCCATCTAGTAGATATATAAATCTTTACTTATATCCATCTAGTAGATATATAAATCTTTACTTATATCCATCTAGTAGATATATAAATCTTTTTCTTCCATTGTGCACTATCTTTAACTAAGTTTGCACAGACTCCATCTTTTAATCTTTCAATTTATTAAAAACCATGGGAGTATTTGTTATAGGGAAACAGTATAAATGAGGAGCTCAAGTTAAGAGATAAGCACATGATGAAAGCAATGGACTCCTACAAACAACAGGAATGGACTTATCTCCATGTTTCGTGCAATTTCTGTTAGGTGTTAGAAGTTGAAAGAATGTCTTGATTTGTACTCTTAACTTTTCTTTTTACATGCACTTATCAGATGAACTAGTTATTAATTTTTCATCCCGTGTTGGACTTGAAAGTCGAGATATGACCGTGAAAGCTACTGAAAGCAATCTATGAATATCTGGAAAGATAATAGCATTGAGTGGGAGCAACATCATTTGTAGAATGTGCTTACCAGCTGACGAGAAGTGCCGAACACCATTTTGCAGCTGCAACATCTCCAGCATTGAGTGAGGGGAAAATACAGTAATGAAATTTATTTGACAGACATGTGTTTGCAACTAACCTTAGATGGTATGCCATGGACTCCACTGAGCAGGCGGAAATGTACAGGCCTGACAGAACTTCATAGTCGGTGAACATCATAAAGTTCAAGAAAAAACAATTATGAAACAGATTACTCTACCTTCAGCTGATTATTAATTATTAATTGCCTTTCGTTCAATGTATACATGACACTGATGCAACTTAATTCCTAAAGAAGCCATATCATCTCCCGTGCAATGATTCTAACCTATACTTGTTTGTCACTAAGTCAACTTTCTGCTAAACCAGCATGAAAATCAGTAAAACTGTACATGGAAGGCGAAAGACTAAGCAACTAAGCTACTATTAGTATTGCCCCCCAAACTAGAAACTATAGCTAAGGTCAAAATTTAGGTGGTTATTATGATCAAAATATCAATCTCTCAAGAATTTATTCTCTGTGCAGATGACATGAGCAATCCAATTAGTGACCGTAGTAAAATAGAAGAATTTAATTGAGGAATCTCTAAAATTTTATCACCTCTGTTTCAGCCATAATTTTTTTTTATTTTTTTGGAACTGATAACATTTGTATTAAAGCAGTACGAAGGTAGTACTACGAAGGTAGTACTGAAGAAAATTATATTACAAACAAAAGGGAGTATGATCTTCCCCAGAGCTAAACCTACTCTAGATGGATCCTAAAACATCTAGAATTGACTTAGTCTCATTACAGTAAACATTTGTACACCTAAAACCAGAAGAAGAAAATACATTTAAGTTTGACCTCCTGTAAGTGGTTGATCCTATTCTCAAAACATCTATCATTTCTCTCTCTCCATGTAGTACACCAAATACAGGCCGGAATCATCCTCCATCTGCTTCTGTCTCTAGCTCCAACACTAGCCTCATCCCAACTGACCAGAGTATCATCAATCTTGCTAGGCATAGTCCAAGAAATGCCTTTGAGATTTAGGAAAATCTGCCAAACTGGTTAGTGAATCTACAATGCAGGAAAAGATGTCTAACAGTCTTTGCATCTTTTCCACACAAAGAACACCTATTGCATAAAGAGATTCCCCTCTTGGAGACATAGTTCAAGGTCAGGACTGCCTCATTGGCCACAAGCCAAGTGAAACATACCACTTTGTGTGGCACTTTGGTTTCCAGATATGCTTCCATGGCCATTTGAGGCCTTGATCATCATATTGGTTTGCTTGCTTGTATCCATCTTTTACCTTGTATGTGCCTTAACTGTACCCTTGCCACCATAAATAATCTTCTCTTCTTTCCAAGCCTTGAAAGTTGTTTCAGCCACATAAATTTATGAAGATACACATCGTCTTATTCACAGCATATATCCCAGATTCCCAGTCCGACAACAATAGGTTGATGGAGAGAGAGACTCAGACTGTCTGCAATCATGCATGTGAATACTGAAGACTTATGGTCACGAGGTAATCATCTGGAGGAGGGTATCTTTCTGGACATAATTGACAAAAGGGGTGATAGACGGGTTTACTTGATAAATCAGTTTCTTCATCATACATCTAAACAAGTTTATGTAGTCAGGTCTTAGGACTCTTTAGGTGAAGCTTTTATTATTGCTATTTGCTAAAACCTTTTTCCATCTCCTTGTTGATTTTGCATCATCTCGATGTCATTCCATTTGAACTTTAGGAATACAAGTCCCTAACTAACCTTCCCTTTTTCATCAAGATCTTTAAACCATACCAAATAGTGCCTAGATAAAATCTCTTTGAGATCGAGGGAGCATCATCCTATTTAACCTTAATCCATAAAATGAGTTGGTTACATCTTCAGCATCTATAATTTGTGCAAGAACATTATATAAAGTCTCTTTCAGATGTGGGACTCATGCCACCATAGACATGATAGGGAAGAAAAAAAACATTAGTCATTATGACAGGCCCTTCTAGGGAAACATAAGCATCAATTCACAACAGCTCTACCACATGAACTCTGGCAAAGTGGGTTGAGTTGGGTCTGACGATTGTGGAGTTCCTTTAGGCCACGAAAATGCTTAACTAGCTTAATGCTTTATTTCTGGTTTTGACATTGTATTAGATCCACTCCAAGAAACTCACTTAAACCATTGCAACATTTAAAAATGAAAAATTGGTTACCAGCTAATATAGTTCTACATATAGGTTCATCTTAATGCTAAACGAAAGTTCTCCGTGAAAAAGGCAAAATATTTTTCTTTGAAAAGAAATTATGTCAATTACAACTATTGAGTTGAGATGGCACATTTCAGTAAATGAATTGCTAGAATGGACTAACAAAAATTCTAAAAATTCAGACCTTAATGAAGTAGCATCCACATCAGGAATTTGATTCAGCGCCCCAGAAACACTGCACCCAATAAAACATTAATGAAAATTTGCAAATTTAGTAATGTATTTCATAAAAATTAATAAGGGGATAATGAGCATTATTTTTCATATTGCTGGTATTCTCGCAAGTCCACGCGTACTTCGAGTCTTCGAATATTACACCGGGTACCTGCAACCTCCCACTAGTACAGGTACTGATTATAGGGTAACTCTGCCCAACAAGGTTTAGGCAGATGAGAAGAAATTAACTACATGTTTTTTGTCCCTGATCTCCACTATTTACCTCATTTCATTGACCGCTAGGCCACACTCTTAGGTGCAGAAATAATAAACATCAAAATATACGCTGCATCCTAATGAAGTGCTTAAGAAAGCATGCAGCTTCTTAATAAGTTTGAACACACATTGCAATCATTGGAACTTAGAATTAAGTGAAAGGAGAGGTCTCTTGTACAAATTTCTTATGCAAAATGACTGATAATAAGACAAATGATACAATAATTACTCCAGTATTTTGCTGGCATACATAAATAAAATTCTCATGCTACCTATAAAAAAGGACAAATGATGCACAGCCTTGTACAAGACAAAACAAGTACTAGAATAAAAACATTGGTTCGTCACCCTACTTCTTATAAGTTAATTAATAACGAAATTATTTAAACTACATTGAAGGGTTGCAAACCCGCGCTGCCTTAATTAACCAACAAAAAGAAACTTGATGCCCCAATTATTTACTCGTTGAACCAATACTAAAAATGACTTTGGTATACATGCACCAAAAAGCTAATGAGGAAAGAAGACCCAAAAAAATCAACAGGAAGAAGATCTTCCCTTCTTTGTCACTAAACATAATTGTCTTCTCCACCAAATTTATTCTCGATTTCAAAGTTAAGAGCAATCTGAAGCATTTTCGTTCTTTTTTTAATCTTAGCTTTCCTATCTTGTTATTCCTTTTATTACTTCATCTTTGATATCTTTTCTCAATAAAAAGTACAGGCCTTCAAAACTACTTGCAATTCTGCAACCAAAGAGGCACCAGTTCCATTTCATTTCTCACAAAGTATAACCAATCTTGCAATCCGTTTTTCTGTTTATGCTTAGTTATATTAATAATCAGAGATATTAGCATGCATTTTGAAATGCTCTGTAAACCCTTAATTTGAAGGAATTACTTAAAATACTGACTCGTACGCGCTTACATGAAAACATCACAGTCCTATTCTTTCACTACTAAAACTATCCACCATAACTCCAATCCGCACCCTATTCATGAAGATAGGAACCTTTGAACCATTACTTTTTATTTGAAACTGGTAACCTTGTATTCCTCTAAATTAAGGGTAATTGGGCCACCTTCAAACATTTACAACCACTATGAAAAGCTAATTAAAATGATCCTATGAAATCCACTAACTGTATTTCCTCTTCAACAACAACAAACCCAGTGTGTTCCCACAAAGTGGGGTCTGGGGAGGGTAAGATGTACGCGGTCCATACCGCTACCTTCGAAGAAGTAGAGAGGTTGTTTCCGACAGACCCCCGTCTCAAGATAAAGAATAGTAAACCAGGAGACTAACTGTATTTCCTCTTACTATACAGTTTTCTTTACACCAAAAACCTAAGGAAGTGATGGCCTTCCATTTAATCTTCTATCCTTTGGAAAATTGCTAGATGGAGGAGAATCAGTTTTTTCCCCAAACAGTTGGGAGTTGATCTTAAAAATTGATCCTTTAAGTAGAAGAAAATCTTCAAATTGCCCAACAGCAAACAGATAACTTAGACCCAAAATCTAATCAAAATTGAGGTTCTAAACAATTCAGAAAGTTCACTAAAATGGAGCAAAATAAATCATTTGAATATCTACTCCTTTTTCTATTAATCCACGAGGTAATGCTCTTGCATGTGCAAGAGCTTCTTCTAGCCTAGATTCTAGAGAACCACATACTATTATTCAGTCTCAAATACCTACAACTAACAACAACAACATACCGAGTGGAGTCCGGAGAGGATAATGCGTACACGAAACTTACCCCCATATTGGGAGGTAAGAAATTGTTTCCGATAGACCCTCATCTCAAGACAATCACGAGTGAAGAAACTCAATCTCAAATACCTATAGCTATAAAGCACCTAAGGGCTTTGCCTAATGGTCATTGCAGTAGGTGAAAACCATAAGGTCTTAATTCAAATCCCAGCATTGAAAAAAAAAAAAACACTAGTGATTTCTTATCGTTTATTCTAGCCTTGGTGGACAGAGTTACCTGGCACTTATTGTTGGTGGTAGGTGGCAAGTGCCAGGTATCTTGTAGAATTAGTCGACATGTGCAAAAGCTAGCCTGACACAATGGTTATAAGAAAACCTATAGCTATGCACCTAAGGATATGACCTAGTAGTCAATAAAGAATGTTGAGAACCATGAGATCTTAGGCTCAAATTTCAACAAAGACAAAGGACATACTAGGTGATTTCTTCCCATCTATCCTAGCTTTGGTGGACAGAGTGTAAGTGGCAAATGGCAAGTATCCCGTAGAATTAGTCCAGGAGTGCGAAAGCTATCTCAAACACCACCGTCATTTAAAAAAAATACCTATAGCTATGCATCTAACGTTGTGTCCTACTTGTCATTAAAGCAGTTAGAGAACCATAAAGTCTCAGGTTCAATCCTTTCAGAGATAAAAACACTAGATGATTTCTTCTCATCATCCATTCTAGCCTTGGTAGACATACTTACCTGCTACCTACTTTACCTGT
The DNA here is from genome assembly GCF_002878395.1 of Capsicum annuum. Taxonomy (NCBI): domain Eukaryota; kingdom Viridiplantae; phylum Streptophyta; class Magnoliopsida; order Solanales; family Solanaceae; genus Capsicum; species Capsicum annuum. The sequence continues at coordinate 16,285,059 of NC_061122.1, read as the reverse complement.
TGCTGGTGAGAAGAGGCTATATTGCTCGGATTCTTCAAAGAAGTCAATGGGTGTGATTCTCTAAAGGTAGTGTATTGTTGGAGAATCTGACAAGGGTGTGGCATCGAATGTGAAGAGTCCACGCAACTTAGGTGAGAGGTGTTAGGTATCTCATAGAATTAGTCGAGATGTGCCAAAGCTAGAAAATACCTATAGCTATAAAATCCAAACGTGCACACAAACATATATCATCATTTCTCCGTGCACGCATGCTAATATCTACAATCTACGCGTGCATTAAGCAATTTGAAATTCAGCAGAGACAAAAACACTAGGTAAATTCTTCCTATCTATCATAGCCTAGGTGGACAAAATTACTTGATATGTGCCGATGGGGGAGGTAGCAAGTGGAAAGCATCCCATATAATTAGTCGAGATGCAGGAAAGCTAGCTCAGAAACCACCATTATCAAACAAAAATAAATAAATAATTATAGCTATGCACCCAAGGTTGTAGCTAGTGATCAATAAAGCGAGCTGAGAACCATGAGATCTCAGGTTCAAATCTGCACAGAGACAATCTACACTAGGTAATTAATTGCCTTGGTAGACAGAGTTAATATCTCATCGAATAATTGAGATGCTCCAAAGCTGTAAATATACCTATAACTATAAAATCCAAACGCACACACATATATAATTATCATTTCTCCGTATGTGTGTACTGCGCGCTAAAATCTACAATCACCACGAACATCAAGCAATTTAATAATTCATATTAAAATCAATAACATAAATTACAGCTTCTAAATTAAACGAATTTTCGGCGATTTCGTAAAATGACAAATAAAATGTAAAGAGAAAAAAGAAAAAGCGTACTAGTTGAACGCTCGGAAAGAGGAATGGGCGGTGGGGAGAAGACGGAGAAGAGAAGGAGCACGGAATATCAAAGGATGACGAAGTCTCGAAAGCGCCATCGATCATTCAAACAGATCCACCCACGCTTCCCTTTCTTCTCTACTTGTTCTATATGCTTGTTATTCTCTTCTGTTGTGAGTTTTTTTCTTTTTTTACAAAGTATATGCCAACCCAATAACTAATGTAAATGGCATATGTGGTCTACTATTTTGGGGATAGATTCAAAAGAGGTAATTAAGTTCAACAGCCACCAATATATACCTAGTGTATTTGATGTACCTAGTGTATTTTCATCAACTACGTCTAAAAAGGATAACAAATACCCAATTGATATTACTATCTCAGATAAAGTAAAGAGACTGTTTTTTATAGACTCCGAGTCAGGACATGTAACAAAATATCAAACAAAAAACATAAAAATATACAATAAAATTAGAGGCGGATTTAAAATTTTAAGTTTGTGAGTTTTTGGAAAAAAAAAGTGGTTGATGGAGTTCTTCATTATAGAGTTTCAACTTATAATTTTTATATATCTATTAGACCCCACGTTACCTCCTAAATCCGCCCCTGAATAAAATGAGATAACAACTGCTAGATAATAAAAAAAATTAGACACCAACAAAATAATACTATAAATTATCTTTTAAGCTCGTCAAGATTAATACTTTTTGTTTGCCACCAAATACTTATTTGACAATTTTATCTAGTTAGTTAATCATATGTATCAAGGAAGTCTCATCAAATTGTAAAATATGCAAAGCTTTTTTTGGTTCAATATTCTTATTATTTTGTTCCTCTTATCAACTTTCTTTTCTTCTTTTGGTTGGCATATGGAAAAGTGTATGTGTCACCCCTATAACTAGTGTGAGTGACAAAAATGGTCCCTTATGTTTGCGGTTCAAAAAATTGTAATTATATTTCAAAAATAGTAAAATTTACATATTAAATTCTAAAAATAATAAAAAATATTTGAAACTGCAAATACTATATATCTAAATGTGAGTTTGCCAATTTTCATTTTCCCCCATAGTTTTTGTTAAATTTAACAAATAAAATTCACAAAAATTTTATTAGAACTAAAAGACTTAACTTTTGACAAATTTAAAAAGTCAAAATTGGTACATAGATACTTAAAGGGAATATTTTGAATCAACCTTTAGATATAAGGTACTACTTTTGTCATTTTCACCCCTTAAAGTTATGTTTTACGATATTATCATTAATAAATACACATTATTTCTTTAATTTATAATTAAATATTGTACTTGTAAAATAATACCCTAATAGTTTAGCGAAAGTTCTTTTTTGGCGGGTTATTTTTTATTTTTTGGACACATACAAGATAAATTTTATTTTAGTATATAGCCTATAAATTATATAAAAAAAGTAAATTGCACTAGACAATTCCCATGCAATGAGCTAATTGATAAAATCATGTACAACAATAACAAATCCAGTGTATTCCCACAGCGTGGGGTCTGGGGAGGGTAAGATGTACGCAATCCATATCGCTACCTCCGAAGAAGTAGAGAGGTTGTTTTCGATAGACCTCTGGCTTAAGATAAGGATAATAAACAAGGGGATGGATGACATAACCGAAATAAGAATAGGAAATAATAGAATGAAATCACAGGAATATGAAATACGGGAAATAAGAGCAACACGGAATAAGAAAAATAGGAACTAGCAATAGAAAATAGGGCACCCACCTAGTAGTGACATACACTCACATCCCAAAGACACCTATGTACACTGACCTATGATTACTAAATCCATCTACATAAGAATTCTCCTGACTACTAGCTACAACCCACACACTAACACTAACCTTCTACCCTAATCCTCGACCTCCACGCCTTCCTATCTAGGGTCATGTCCTCAGTAAGCTGAAGCTACTCTATTTCATGTCTAATCACCTCCCTCCAGTATTTTTTCGGCCCACCTCTTCTCCTCCTGAATTCATCCAACACTAGCCTCTCACACATTCGAACGGGACATCCGCGCCCCTCCTCATCACATGCCCAAACTATCTCAGCCTTTCTTCCCGCATCTTGTCCTCCACCGAAGCCACTCCCACCTTATCCCGGATAATCTCATTCCTAACTTTGTCCCCTTTAATAAGCCTACACATCCAACGCAACATTCTCATTTCCGCCGCCTTCAATTTTTGGATGTGAACGTGCTTAACTGGCCAACACTCCGCTCCATATAACATGGCCAGACGAACTGTCACTCTATAGAATTTGCCTTTAAGCTTAAGGGGCACCTTCTTATCACACAACACTCGCGAGACGAGCCTCCACTTCATCCAACCTGCTCTAATACGGTTAGAAACATCCTCATCAATCTCACCATCCCCTAGATCATAGAACCAAGGTACTTAAAACTATCCCTCTTACACACATCCTGGGAGTCCAACCTCACCACCACTTCGTCCTCCGGCCTCGAGTCAACTTACATTCCAAATACTCCGTCTTGGACTTACTCAACCTAAACCCCTTAGACTCAAGGGTTTGCCTCCAAACCTCCAATTTGTCATTCACACACCCCCGCGTTTCATCAATCCACACTACATCATTCGCAAATAACATACACCAAGGTACCTCGCATTGGATACTCCGTGTCAACACGTCCATCACCAATGCAAAAAGGAACGAACTAAGAGTCGATCCTTGATGCAACCCTGTCTCGACCGAAAAATGCTCTGAGTCTCCTCCTGCCGTCCTCACTCGGGTCTTCCCTCCATCATACATGTCCTTAATAGCTTTGATATACGCCACCGGGACCTCTCTCACCTCCAAGCATCTCCAAAGGACCTTCCTCGAGACTTTATCATACGTTTTTTCTAGATCAATGAACACCATGTGTAAATTCTTTTTTTCTTTCTCTAAACTGCTCCACCAATCTCCTTACCAGGTGGATTGCCTCTGTCGTTGAGCGACCAGGCATAAATCCAAACTGATTCTCCGAAACGGACTCGACCCTCCCCAATCTCTACTCAACCACTCTCTCCCAAATCTTCATAGTGTGACTCAACAGCTTAATACCCCTATAGTTGTTAACTCTGAATGTCACCCTTGTTTTTATATAACGGAATCATTGTACTCCACCTCCAAGCCTCAAACATTCTCGCATTCTTGAAAATGTCATTAAATAAATCAGTCAACCACCTTAAACCTGCCCCACCAACATACTTCCAAAAATCCACCGACATTTCATCAGGCCTAGTCGCCTTACCCCTCTGCATCCTACGAATAGCCTCTCTGACCTCCTCAACCCTAAAACGCCTACATAAACTGAAAACACGGCTCTTCTTCGAGTGCTCCAACTCTTCTAACTCAATGTATCTGTCCCCATCCTCGTTCAAAAGTCTATGAAAGTACTCCTGTCATCTCTTCTTAATGTGCACATCCTCCACCAAAATACTACCATCCTCTCCCTTACTTGATCGAGGTCATGGCCCTTCCGCTCCCTAGCCTTAGTAAGCCTATACAACCTCTTTTTTCTGCCTTTCTCCTCTAACCCCGCATACAAGCTCTCGAAAGCTGCTAACTTAGCAGCCGTAACTGCTAACTTAGCCTCCTTCCTTTCTACTTTGTAAACCTCCCTATTCGCCCACTTCTCCTATTCATCTTTACTCTCAATCAACTTAACATACGACCTCTTCTTAATCTCCACTTTCTTCTTCACTTCTTCATTCCACCACCAGCCCCCCTTATGACGACCTACTTAGCCCTTCGAAACACCCAACACTTCTCTAGCAGTCTCCATGATGTAGCTGACAGCCCTATCCCACATAATATCCACGTCCCCCTTGCACTCCCACACCCCCACTCCTGCCACCTTTTCCCCTATCTTCATCTCTAGAGCACTAACTGGTGTCAGGCCACCCCACTTAATTTTAGGCCGACCCTCCCCGGCCCTTCTCCTCTTGCTCTTCTTGATAGATTCAAATATAGAACCTTCTCAAAGATCACTTATTTAATCAATTCGATCACTCTTATCAATATGTAAACATTTTGAAATGAAAAAGTAATGGCCCACTATGAGAGTGGCGGGCTGGGTAAAAAGTAGGGGTTTGGTGGGCATCGATTCTTTGGTCTAAATTTTGATGCCCCTTTGGGGATTCATAATTTGGTCCACCTTTTTTTATTGCAGTTTGATGTAAATAAATAAACAAACAAAATGTGTTAATATGTGATACAGTAGATGAGGTTGTTTCTTCCTTAATTAAAAGTTTTGAGTATGAAAAAATCTTTGGTATGCGAATCTGGATTAATCGAACTCCAATGCGGGTGTCGAATACCAGATGAGAAACCAAACAAAAAAAGTTTAAACAAATATATTTAATTGAATGTTTCATGTCCCATTCCTATCACCAATGGTGGTTGTCTTCTTCATGGTTGCACTGGTACTAATTCCATGAATATAATAATTTCTTCAGCACCAACTGTCCAACTCTTATATTGTGGCCTTTACCATAGGTTCGGGGTCATATGCGTATTTAAATTAATTTCATGAAATATTTATTATTTATCTCTAATTCAAATATTGAATAAGCATATTCATTGATATTTGGAAATGTTAAAAAAATCATTTAATATTTTTATTTACTTTGAGATATAGACTGAAATTTTTATGGAGTAATTATTAATCAACTAGTAAATCATACTCTTGGGTGTCCAAACTCTTTTTTAAATGCAGGAATGTACTTTTTTTTGTACATCAAAGTTTCTTCTCAATATTTAGGGTCATTTGCACAAATTGGAATCAACAATAACTAATACTCCCTCCGTTTAAAAAAGAATGACCTACTTGACTTGACACAACGTTTAAGAAAATAAAGAAAACTTTTGAATCTTGTGGTCTTAAATTAAAGTAGTGTTGAATGTACCAAAATGTCCTTTAATCTTGTGGTCATAAATATGTCATGTGGAAAATTGAAATTAAAGTATTGCCAAAAAGAAAAAGGGTCATTCTTTTTTAAACGGACGAAAAAGAAAATTAGGTCATTCTTTTTTAAAACGGAGGGAGTATAATATTGGGTTGCTTCTTTTTGTTATTCTCTTAAATAAAACATGCCACAGTATAAATTATGGAGGGATGTATATATTAAGTGGGGTAAAATGTAAAATAAAAGCATTTTAATATTAAGTAAAACATGGCTCAAAATGCTAAAATGTTCAAACTACTCCACATAATAGTTTAAAAAATTGCTTTAAATTATATATTGCATACTAATATGTAATTGATCAAATAGATATTCAACAAGAAAAATATCAGTATTATACAATTCGTACATAACTAGTTCCTTGTCTAATTTGTCTTGGAACTAAATGACTCCTTAAGGGAGGCTGTGTTCTGGTTTGTATGAAAATATTTTTCATCTTTTTTTTTTAAAAAAACTTTTTATGTTTAGTTGATCAAAATATTTTGATTTTTTTCTCTCGCAAAGTAAGTTCCTTAGAAATTAGTTGGTCAAAATATTTTTCAGATCCCAATTGAATTTCTCTGTGTATTGGGATCAAATTCACCATGTTCTCTCTTTTGTTAATAATCTTTAGTGAAAGATCCAATAAATCACAAATTCTAATTGAAAACATTTAACATTAGAATCACGACATTTGATTCATAATAAACGTGATCTTATTATACGCATACACTTAAATATTTTGTGCATAAGTATTGTACATAGTTTGAGCAAAAGTAACATTCTCAGTTGAACTCACAAAACCTGTTCTAGAATTGATAATATCTAGCCAGACATAATACATAAATATGACTCTAAACTTGACACTAAATTATAACATTCACCTTAAACTTTGACAGTGTATAGGTAGGCACTTTCACTGTACAAAATCTGAACAAATAAACACTCCAATCCTACGTGGCAAAATACTATATACACTCAAAACCACACGCGTCGGAGTTAGAATTGAAGGTTTTTTTTTCCAACTTTTGTATAGTTAAAAGTGTCTACTTGTGCACATAAAGGTAAAGGTCATAGTTATGGTGTATCTTTTTTATTAGGTGACAGCATGTGAGTGGATGACTAATCCACGTAGGCACAAGTGAGGTACACGCATGTAAGTTGCAAAATCGAAATGTTTATTTGTTCAGGTTTTGTATAGTTAAAGGAACTATTTGTGCACCATCAAAGTTTAAGGTCAATGTTATAATTTGATGTCAAGTTTAGGTACCATCTGGCTATTGTTAAACTTGCTAGAATCCAGAAACATGGTTTACTGGTATTATTTAGGCCTGCTAAACATCCAAATAATCTTATTATACGCATATGTTTAAATATTTTTTTTGGATACGTGTACATAGTTCGAGGAAAAATAACAGCTTCAATCGAACTCACAGAACCTGCTCTAAATCCGTCCCCGATAATGTTCTAGCAACATCCGAGCTAGAATAGAATCCAGAAATATAATTTCTTGGTAATGACTTAATAAAACCAATAACAACTTTGGCTGTATTTAGAGCAGCTAAAGATCCAAATAATCTTATTGTGTTGTCCCCTTTTTGTGTCCCTGCTAAATCTGATAGTCCACGAATTGCAATGACTGGGTAACCATTTGACAAGCATGTCTGCACAAATCACCAAGATCATAGTCATTTAAGGAGCCGTTTAACCACGAGAATTATTCACTAAATAATTTTATATGCCGAAACAAGAGTTAAGGTATCTATACGTAAATCTCCTCAAAATGTGAATTCTTATCTTGAAAACAAGACAGATTACCTGTTTACTAATGTAAGGATTTCTAATACTGACGGTGTATATGACTGAAACTGAAGAAAAAGCAAAGTTACCATTACTACAGCTGAGCTTTCCATGTCAAGTGATGTAACCCCAAAAGTATTGAAAAGGAATTGTGTGTAAGCTGCATTGTCAATGAAAAAGTTTGAAGTAGCTCCCTTCAGTCCAACTACTAGTTTTGGCTTTTCTGGTAAGCACAATGTTGAATTTGCACACTGATCCAGTTTTATCCCCTGTTAATTTCATCCAAACACGTCACAATTACAACTAAACAACCACAAAGAAGTACTATAATTTTTCCTCCATTACTCAAGTGTGTTGTCTGAGGAGATCACGGTTCAAATTTTAGCAGAAACAAAATTAGTATTATGTTATTTCTTCTTATTTGTCTAAGCGCCGATGACAGAACAGTATGTAAAACCTAAACATTTCACTAAAATTTCAATTAATAGTCATGATTTCGAAAGTGTAATGGGCTCAACAATAAGAACCTAAAGATTGAAGCCAAAACAACATATTCGATATTGTCCCACAAGTGGGGTCTAGGAAGGGTAAGGTTATGAATACCTTACCCTTACCTTTGTGGGGTAGAGAGGTCGTTTTTGTTGAACTTCAGCTCAAGAAAAGCAGGTTCAAAACCTAAAGATTGTAGCCATCAAATTTGAATTGTAGATCCACCTCCTCCACTTGATAGACATAGTTATTTAGTAGTTGTACTTAGTGACAGCGACAGAATTTTTACCAAGGGATTCATATCTACTGTTGACATTAAAAAATAATAATCTTATATATACAATGTAATTTATCAACGAAGAGGGGTTCGGGTGAACTCCTTCCGCCCACCTATACTAGGTAGATGATAACATTCGGTGGTATAACTAAAGTGCGTGCAAACTGATCCGATTCTATGTATATATTACTCACCTGTAAATGAGAGGCTACATGAAGCCAATTCTTGGTTATGTTAAACCAAACTGGTCTTTGAGGTACATTGACCTCCCCAGCAATTGAATAGAATTGCTCAGTGCTATACCCAACTTTTCCCAACTGATTTTCCCCTCCTTTTGGGTCATTATAGCTCTTGAAATCAAATTGAGCAAAATCATTTGGTTCCATAGTTGCATTTGGTTTCTGTACAAAAAGAAATAAAAATTATGTAAGACAATTATCTAAGTGGATAGAAATCTATGTTGCTTGGATTCTTTAAAAATACTATTGGATGTGTGTCGAATCCTTCAAAATCTATGCATTTTTGGAGGATCTGACATGGTGGGACATTATTATTGGAGGGCCCAAGACACACGGATAAAAGTACAAAAAGGGTTTGTTTGCTTTGTTATTTGGGACTCTTCAAAAGTGTCAGTAGGTGACTGATGAATCCTTTAGGAGTTGTGGTGCGGCAGTATTTTTGGAGGGTCCAAGCAACATAGATAATAAAAGTAAAAGAAGGTTTGTTTACTATGTTGCTCGGACTCTTCAAAAATGTTGACAGATATGTGTTGGACCCTTCGAAAATGATCATTTTTGGAGGATTCAACACGGCTAGAGTAACATTTTTGAAAAGACCATACAAATGGAATTTATTTGAAGGGTTAAAACTTAGTAGAAGATTTAGTTACCAGCCACTCCCAAAGCCCTGTTTGTGCAAGTTGCCATGGGATTGTGACATCTCCAATATGCATAGAACTGTTAGCATTGCCAGAGATACCAAAATGAATTATTCCTTTTATGTCAAACAGATCCAACATTTGCTGTGTTGCTGCTGCTGCATTTACCTAAGTAAACCAATCACAATTTCATCAACTTTTTTGCAATATAGTAACTACTGTCAACTCTACTCTTACTTCCTATTTTTTCGTAAGTTACTGGCCCAACTATTCAAGATTCAAGTCATTGGTGGAGCCAGAATTTTTACTAAAAGAGTATAAAATAAAGTAAACAACAAAGAAGCCAAAGGGGGTTCCACATCTTATCCGAGCAGGATTAAACACTCGCTATCGAGAAAAAATCCATTTCCAAAAAAGTTGGATCCGAAACAGGATAGAGAAATTCCAACCATCTCATTACGATCATTGGTTGGTCTCTTATCATCAAGATATCAACAAGAGGACAAGAATAAAAGCACTATTTTTTTCAAAAATAAAAATAAAGGACAATATCCGTTGACTTTGAGATCAAGATTTCAGAAATTTTTTACCAATCCAACTCCACATTTCACATAAATGACTTTCCTTCCCTCAACTTTCCCAATCCGAAATCGTCTACCTGCACGAATTCAGTATCTAGAGTCAGTAAATTCAGAAACAATCCGTATAGTCATCACGTTAGTGTGCAATATGTGTAATTCGAGTTGAAAGTAATGAATTCAGTTGAACTAACAGAACCCGACCTGATAAGTCAACAAAGGGGTGTCTCGGATCAGACTTAAAAACACCAGTTTTAAAGAAAGCTTCTTCTTCTGGTGCATAAACTGTGATAAGTCCAAGAAAAGGACCATTTTGATTAACTTTTTTGATAACTCTTAAAGATTTTAGTCTTTCAAATGGAATTGCTTGGGCAGAAAACACAAGTAAAGGGATAAATCCCAAAGCCAATATCAAAGAAAATGGAAGGACTACTACTTGTTTTGCAGCCATTTTTTTGAACTGCCAACAAGTTTTGTCCGTGTTTCCTGTTCGAGAATGTTGAATTATATAAATACAATGCATACGAAGGTTTATCAATTTTATAATGCTACATAGGGACGGAGCTAAGATTTTATGTTACGAGTTCTAGATCTTAAAAAAAAATAACTTACTGAATTTTGAAGCAACGGAAAAGTTATCTCCGTGTCACGGGTTAGAGTAGTCATAGCAGTCACTATACTTATACTTACATTAGGTAACATGATTTGTCTATATCACACCTCTTGGGTGCGATCCTTACCCGAACGTGATAATATTTTATGCGCCTTATATAAATTAAGTATTTTTTTAAACACAAACATTGAACTTGGATCAAAACTATTAATTTCGTAGACAGATTTGTAGCTTTCCATTTAATAAGTTTTACCCCAAATGCCCCTCCAATTTAATAATTTAGCGGATTTAGCGGGTCATAGACCTCCGCAAAGTATATGTGTGTAGTTGAGATTTAGGGTAAAGATTGAGGAGACATTTAGCCATTTTCTCATGCATATTTTAAAAATTACTAAATATTTATTAATATTTGAAAGTAAACTCGATTATTATTATTATATTATTAACTTAAGATTAATTATAACATTCATAAATATCACATATTCACGAATGATAATAAAATGGAGGTTATTACTATATTTTTATATATCACAATAATATATGAACGTTTTGAGTCGTTTGTCATGAACTCCTTATGCCACCAACCAAAGCTAGTTAACTTAAAATATTCACAATAAAACATAGCAAATCTCAAGACAAGATCCTATTTTATTTTTTATTTTTTTAATTGTTCTCCATCTATTTCACGTTGTTGTCTCAATGATTTTTTTCTTTTATTTACAAAAAGAAAAGGTGATACTCCCTGTCCTATTTTACTCATCCCAAATTTTTTAATTTGTTATCTTTTTTTACTTATTAAGATAAGATAATTTTTTTTTCATTATACTCTTTAGTGTAATTGATTACTCCTTATTATTAACATTCTTGAAGAATGTTGCAAAAAGTAGTATCATTAAGAGTACACCATTAAGAATACAAATGGTGCTTTGATATTAGTCATCAATCAATATTGGAACTAACCATAAGACACAATTAAGAGGGACAAAATGGTAAAGTTACATTACCAATTATTGTTTCTTAATAGCTGTGTCATCCTAATTTGAGACGGGTAAAATAGGACGGAGGGAGTATTTTCTTTGCGATGAACTCGAATAGAAAATAAACAGGAAGAGGAAAACAGAAAACAATGCATTTAACAGGAAGAGAACATTTACTTGTTTCCTTTTCTTCTCAGTAGAGTTATTTTAGCTTCAATAGAATTAGTAAAGTAAGGAATATCTCCTGTTGCTTGCTTTAAAAAAACAATTTGCTTAATTTTGCTTTTATTATATAAATAAAATACTAGCACTAGGCACCTCACCCAACGAATTTGCTTTAAAAAATCATAGATGAAATTTTAAGCAATTTCGTAAAGATTTGACACGATTTTAGATCGATTTGTTATAGAAACTCTCAAGGTTTAAGAAGAGAAAGTTCAGAGTTTGAATCACCGTAAACAAATTTAAGTGAAAAATTATCGAAGTAAGAAGCTAAGAATCTCATTCATGATCAAACTATACTAATAGCACTGCAATGTATCAGTAAAGAGAGTTAGTTATAACTAACTTGTAGCTCATTTCTAACCAACTTACTAACCAACCCACACTTTTAGCTTACTTAAGTAGTTACTAATTCTCTCTCTATATATGGATCATGTACCATTCACATAAGCAACTTGAATAATATCACTTCATTAATCTTCTCTACTCTCATCTAAACTTCTCCTTCTCTTTACATATTTGCATTCTTCTCTACTTGTATATGCAGAGTTTCTCTCTTAATGTTCAAAGAGTTCTTAATTAAAGAACTCTCATTATTCATCATGGTATCAGAGTGGGAAGATCATAACTACTTGATCTTTGTGTGCATTTATTCATCATCCTACAGTTGTTCCGTGTTGCAGAGACAGAGTTCAATTGCCATACTCTGCAGTTCTTCTTATTGCTTCATTTCTGGATGATTCTATTCTTGATTTCTTGGAAGTTCTTAACGAAAATGACTATTGTGAACAACAACAATCAGTCAGCTCTGTCAAATCCCATAGTGGGTACAACTTCACAAGGTGTGACTGATCATAATCATTCATTGTTCTTAACTGCAGTAATGTAAATGGTATTACTATTGTTTCCACATTATTAACTGATAGTGAAAATTACATGATATGGAGTAAGTCTATGAGAATTGCATTGCTAGGAAGGAATAAATTGGGATTGGTGGTTGAAAGTTTGAAAAAAAAAACCTTTCCAGTTGAACTACACAATCAATGAGAGAGGGTAAATGCAATAATGTTATCTTGGCTAACAAATTCTATGTTAAGTAGTCTAGTTACTGGAATTGTGAATGCATCGTGTGCAAGTGATTTGTGAACTGATTTGAAAGAAAGATTCAACAAGATTGATGGATCAAGAACATACAACTTGCATTAAGAAATTACCTCCCTCAATCAAGGAGTACAATCTGTTGTTGTGTATTACTCTAAGTTGAAGTCTCTGTAGGATGAGTTTGAGTCTATGGTACCCTCACCTGCATGTTCTTATGAAAGCTCTAGGGAGTTTGAAATGATGTTATTTTATGGTGTTTTCGGGTACAATAATCTGTATTTAGGCACAACAACTTCAACACTAGTTCAAGTTTAAAACAAGAACACTATGAAGTACAAAATACCCTCAACACAAGATCAAAGTGATCTTTCTAAGAAGTGTTTTTTTTTCCAGAAATTAAGATGAAACAGAAATATAAAGCCTTCACGGAGTGCCCTTAAGGAATAATTCCTCTCACTATACCCGAGGTTTTGGAATCTTCCTCCCAGAATAAAATGGCTTTCAATCCTACTATAGTGGTACCTCAAATAATTGGATTCATCGAACTCACTCAACGATTTGATTGATCACAAAGAATGTTTTGAAGACAAAAAGAGTTTTTATTTCAGAAAATTTTTCATTCATAAACCTGTGGATAAATGCAGGTTTATATAGCTATCAAGTGCCCCTTTCCAAAGGTGGCAATGGTTCATCTGAAAAGGTGTATCCTTTGGAAGAGTCATGTCTGTTCATTCGAAACATTGTGTCTTTTTCTGAACAGACACAACTATCTGAATAGTCACTTCTTTTTCAAAACAATATGTCTTTTCCTCAAAGGTTGTGTCCCTCTATTTTCCATTCACATTTTTTTTCATACATATTGAACCCAACAATCCCCCACATGAATGGGGAATAGCTATTTTTTTTAAAAATTTTACGGACAAGTATGTGATCATCAAGCAAAGACTGATTGTATCTGGATAAGTGAGTTTTCCTTTGAACTTTCCATAGTGAACATGCATCGGATGCACTCGGTCAATAGATAGATTTGATATCTTTGAACCTTCGAGCTTTAATGTACACCTAGACAACACATGTCACACAACCAGCCTTTTACCATTTATGGTTCTCACAGTTTTGTTCTTTTTAGACAAGAACACGTTTCAGATTCATGAGAGCTTAGAGAATAGGCCTTTACTAACATTCTCCTTGAAGCGGCTTCCACTTCGCCCTCACATAGGTGATTTCTAAACTTTCAATCCCATAGATTAAACTATTTGGTCAAATCTGCCAAATTTAGATAATCATTAAAAGAGTTCGCACTTTAAGTCTTATCTTTGTTTACTAAACATTGTCTACATCATGAGAATAGGTTGGTATTTTGACAATGTTGAACCTGTCAGACACAACTTTGTTTGATCTCCTTGAACCTAGCACTTGGGATCTCTAGTCTGCTAGGTAGAGTTACCGCCATGCTGACTTGTCCTAAGCCTTAAACCCATTCTCTTGGATGTCCTTTCTACCCCTTCTCTAGATAGGCCTTTTGTAAGTGGATCCGACACATTATCCTTTGGCTTAACATAGTCAACAGTGATAATTCTACTAGAGAGAAGTTCTCTAATGGTATTATGTCTCCATCTTATGTGATCAGATTTACCGTTGTACATAATGCTCCCTGCCCTACCTATTGCCTCTTGACTATCACAGTGTATACATACTGGTGCCACTAGTTTGGGCCAATAAGGAATATCTTTTAAGAAATTTTGGAGCCATTCTGCTTCTTCACCGGCTTTATCCAATGTGATAATTCAGATTCCACTGTAGAGCGAGTAATACAAGTCTGTTTGGATGATTTCCAAGAGATTGCTCCTCCACCGATAGTAAATACATATCCACTTGTGGATTTTACTTCATTTGATCCGATGATCCAATTTGCATCACTATATCCTTCAAGTAACACAGGATATTTATTATAATGCAAGGCATAGTCTTGAGTGTATTTTAGATACCCCAAAACTCTTTTCATTGCCATCCAATGAGTTTTGTTGGGATTACTTGTGTACCGACTCAACTTACTAATAGCGCATGCTATGTATGGTCATGTACAATTCATTATATACATTAAATATCCCAATACTCTTGCGTACTCTAATTGTGAGTCACTTTCACCTTCATTCTTTCGAAATGCAAAGCTCACATCCAATAGAGTCTTGGCAATACCGAATTCCATATACTTGAATTTGTCAAGTACATTTTCAATATAATGAGACTGTGACAATGCCAAACCTTGTGGAGTTCTATGGATTCTTATACCTAAGATCACATCCGCAACTCCAATGTCTTTCATATCAAACTTGCTCTCGAGCATTCGTTTTGTTGCATTTATGTCAGAAATATCTTTACTGATGATCAACATATCATCCACATATAAACAAACAATGACTTGGTGATTCAGAGTGTCTTTAATGTAAACACATTTATCATATTCATTTATCTTGAACCCGTTTGCCAACATGGTTTGGTAAAACTTTGCATGCCATTGTTTAGGTTCTTGCTTTAGTCTATACAATGACTTAATAAGTTTACACACGTTATTCTCCTTTCCTGGAACCACAAAACCCTCAGGTTATTCCATGTAAATTTCTTCCTCCAATTCTCCATTTAGGAATGCGGTTTTCACATCCATTTGATGGATTTCAAGACCATATACTACCGCCAAGGCAATTAACATTCGAATCGATGTTATCTTTGTTACTGGCGAGTATGTATCAAAGTAATCAAGGCCTTCTTTTTGCTTGAAGCCTTTTACTACAAGTCTTGCCTTGTATTTGTCAATAGTACCATCCGCTTTTATTTTCCTTTTGAAAATCCATTTAGAACCTAAAGGTTTATTTTCTGGAGGAAGATCAACTAATTCCCACATATGGTTGCTTAATATTGAATCAATCTCACTATTGAATACCTCTTTCCAAAAGGATTAGTCCAAAGACGACATCGCTTCTTTAAATGTTTGAGGCTCATTTTTAAGAGAAATATTACAAAATCTGATCCAAACATAGTAGAAGTTCTTTGACGTGTACTACATCTTGAATTCTCTTCATTATGTACATTCTCACTTGGTTCATCTCGAGGTCATTTAGATCCTCCACTAGACTGTTCATGTCTAGTTTTATATGGGTAAATATTTTCAAAGAATTCAGCACTATCTAATTCAATTACCGTATTTTCATTTATATCCAAATGTTCAGATTTATGAACCAAAAAACGATATGCTTTACTGCTTTTAGCATATTCTATGAACACACAGCCTACAGTCTTAGGTTTTATCTTAACTCTTTTAGGCATAGGAACTTGGACCTTTGCTAGACACTCCCACACTTTGAAATATTTCAAGTTGGGTTTCCTTCCTTTCCATTTCTCATAAGGAATTGATTGTGTCTTACTATGGGGAACTCTATTGAGTATACGATTGGCTATAACGATAGCCTCCTCCCACAATTTTTGCGGTAAATTGGAACTTATAAGTAAGGCATTCATCATTTCCTTTAAAGTTCGGTTTTTCCTTTCCACAATTCAATTAGATTGAGGTGAATACGGGGCCGTAGTTTGATGGAAAATTCCATTTTCTACACATACTTCGGCGAAAGGAGATTCATATTCTCTGCCCCTATCACTTCTTATCATTTTTATCTTTTTCTCTAATTGATTTTCTACTTCAGTTTTGTATTGCCTAAACACATCTATTGCTTCATCCTTACTATTTAGCAAGTAGACACAACAATATCTAGTGCAATCGGCAATAAAAGTTATGAAATACTTTTTCCCACCACGTGATGGTGTTGACTTCATATCACAAATGTTAGTGTGTTCTAAGTCTAAAGGATTGAAATTCCTTTTAACGGACTTATAAGGATGCTTTGCATACTTTGATTCCACACACGTTTGACACTTTAATTTATTGCACTCAAAGTTTGGAAAAACCTCTAAATTAATCAGTTTTTGTAACGTTTTATAATTAACACGGCCTAAACGTTCATGCCACAATTTATAAGACTCAAGCAAGTAAGAAAAATTTGAACTTTTATTGATTTCAACATTCATTACATTCATCTTATAAAGGCCCTCGGTGATATAGCCTTTTCCTATATACACTTCTCCTTTGCTAATTATAATTTTTCCAGAAACGGTTACACATTTGAATCCGTTCTTGTTCTAGAAGTTAAACAGAAATCAAGTTCCTACGTAACTGCAAAACGTACAAGACATTGTTAAGTGTCAAGACCTTTCCTAAAGTCATTTTCAAGCCCACTTTTCCTGTTCCTTCTACCTTAGCCGTAGAGGAGTTAGCCACATAGATCATTTCTTCTACTTGAGCCGGAGAGAATGACGAAAACAACTCTTTGTTGGCACACACATAATGGGTGGGACCAGAATTCACCCACCATTCGCGAGGATTCCCCACCAAGTTGCATTTTGAGAACATAACACACAAATCATCACATTCTTTATTGGACTCAACCATATTAGCTTGGTCCTTTTTCTTGTCTTTCTTTGGGAAACGACAATCCGTAGACTTATGGCCAATTTTGCCGCAGTTGAAGCACTTTCCCTTGAATTTCTTCTTGGGTTGATTGTTTCCTTGTTCAATTTTCTTTCTTTTCTTAGAATTGTTTTGATCATTTTCTACAATATGTGCTCCATTAATTGTAAAATTCCCTTTTGACCTTCTCTCAGCAGCCTTATTATCCTCTTCAATATGTAGTCGGACAATAAGATCTTCGACAGTCATCTCCCTACGTTTGTGTTTCAAGTAGTTTTTAAAGTCTTTCCACATAGGTGGTCTCTTCTCAATCGCTGCTACTTGAAATGCGTCATTCACAATCAAACCTACAAAACAGTTTATATGAGTACTAAGAACATTTTCAATTTGTTCAACTAAGGTATTTTTCAAAGATATACCTTTTGCTAAGAGATCATGGATGATTACTTGTAATTACTGAACTTGAGAGACAACCGATTTGCTATCTATCATTTTAAAGTCCAGGAACCTTGCAATAAAGAATTTCTTAATTTCCGCATCCTCTGTCTTATATTTTTATTCTAGTGCCCCCCACAATTCTTTCGATGTCTTAGTTCCCCTGTAAACATTGTATAGTTCGTCTTGGAGTCCACTCAAGATATAATTCCTGCAAAGAAAGTCTAAGTGCTTCCAAGCCTCTACAATCATGAAATGCTCTTTGTCTGAGATTCCCTCGGGCACCTCAGGAGCATCCTCACTAGTGAACCTTTGAAGGCATATAATGGTGAGGTAAAAGAACATCTTTTGCAGCCATCGCTTAAAGTCAATGCCCACAAATTTTTTGGGCTTCTCCACAGGTGCCATTGGTTGTGGAGCATTTGCTCGACTTGTTGAGGCAATACTAGTTGCCTCCACAGTCATAGCCGCATCTTGCATTTGACTTTCGTTAGTCATTTTTTTTGTCATCACAAGACAATAAAATATAGTATTTTCAAAATACTATTTATAAAGTTAAGCAACTTTAAACTTTTCTTCTTGTTTCTAGTTAACGATGAAGTTTTTATGACTTCCTATAGTCAACCGAATGATCTTTAACTTGTGATGAAGATTTTATGTCTTCAAATCACTAGTTAAGTTCAAACGGAATAGAAAACTTAAAGTTTTAATCTCCAAAAATAAGCAATACTGATTCTGCAAGGGTTATTCCTTAAGATTGTTATTTTATGGTGCTTTCGGGTACAAGAATCCATATTTAGGCACAACAACTTCAACACTGGTTCAAGTTTAAAACAAGAACACTATCAAGTACAAAAACACCCTCAACACAAGATCAAAATGATCTTTCTAAGAAGCGTGTTTTATTTTTTTAGAAATTAAGATGAAACAAAAATATAAAGCCAAGTCCCTCGACTTCACAGAGTGTCCTTAAGGAATAATTCCCCTCACTGTACCCGAGGTTTTGGAATCTTCCTCTCAGGATAAAATGGCTTTCAATCTAACTATAGTGGTACTTCAAATAATTGGATTCGTCGAACTCACTCAACGGTTTGATTGATCACAAAGAATATTTTGAAGGCAAGAAGAGTTTTTATTCCAGAAAATTTTTCATTCATAAACCTGTGGATAAATACAGGTTTATATAGCCATCAAGTGCCCCTTCCCAAAGGTGGAAATGGTTCATTTGAAAAGGTGTATCCTTTGGAAGAGTCATGTCTGTTCATTCAAAACATTGTGTTTTTTTCTGAACAGACACAACTATCTGAATAGTCACTCATTTTTCAAAATAATATGTCTTTTCCTCAAAGGTTGTGTCCCTCCATTTTCCATTCACACTTTTTTCATACATATTGAACCCAACAAATGATACCTACAGTCAAGCTAGAAGTTAAATTTTACTCATATCTCTTTTATCTCTAGTCAACCAGGCTTATGCTATGATCATAAGTGATGAAAATTAGAAAATGGTGTCATAATCAACTAATCACTTAGGTGTTATTCTTGGTATAACAGACGTGTTGGTTATGTACTTAAGAAATGGAGTGCAAAAGGGCAAGAAACATTATATTCTCAATGTTATATGTGATCACGGTAAGATGGCATGTCATATGATAGGAGATTGTTATAAATTGGTTGGTTATCCCCCAGGCCATCCTAACTATGGTGAGAAGAGGTCTAGAGAAGGGGACCTTTTATAGAGAAGAGAAGACTAAGCAAATCAGAACTAGTTTTGGGATGTACAACAACAACAATAACTCATACAACAGTGCTTACAATATGAATGCCATATCTGAGGAATGGAATCCTACTCGGAGGGGGCTAGCCTATTCTCTTAAGAATCAAGTGTCACAACATGCTTCAAACCAGACTCAACTGACAAAAAATGTCTCCAACGATGATATTAATTCTCAGGGTCAAGAATATTTGAATAATTCAGGAAGATCACATGCTCAATTTATGATGCCTCCTATGTTATCTCAGGATCAGTATAAGCAAATATGCAGAATACTAGAGCAAAACCAAATAAATTTAGGAGCATCATTACGAGAAAATGCTGTAAACATGTCAGGTAATGTTTGTGCCTTATTAGTGTCCACTAAAACTCAAGAGTGGATCATTGATACAGGTGTTACTAACCATATGATTTCAGACTTAGAGTTAATCAATCATGAGACATTGGTTAAGTCTGATAATCCTAGAAAAGTCATGCTACGTAATGGCGATGTCACAATGGTTACACACATTGGTTATATAAATATCTATGATAATAAAGTGCTATACAGTGTGTTCCACATACCACAATTCAAGTTTAATCTTTTATCTGTATTTGAGACTACTAAACAGTTGAATTGTTTTGATACTTTTTATCATAATTTTTGTATTTTTCAGGATCTCTTCAATGGTAAAGTGAAGGATATTGGTAGAGAAAAGCATGGATTATATTTCCAACTCAGAAATAAGTTGTCAAATGTTACCAATATTGGCTTTATCAACCGCAATAAGAGTGTAGTTAGCTTAGCATCTCAAAATACTAGTAGTATTAATCTAGGCATATGAGACTTGGTCATGTACCTAATAGTGTCTTGTCTAGATTGTTTCCTCAATATAAAAAGATAATAGTTGATACGATACATTAGTGTACTGTATGTCTTTATGCTAGGCAAACATGATTAGCTTTTCCTATGAGTACTTCTACTACTTCTTTTGCTTTTGAATTAATGCACATGGACCTCTAGGGACCATACAAAGTTGATATTATTGATGGCCAAAAGTTATTTCTAACAATAGTAGATGTCTACACTAGACATACTTGATTTTTCCTGCTCAAACTAAAATCAGATGTCTTCATGGCTCTTAACTATTTTGTTGCATATGTGCAAAATCAGTTTAAGACTTATGTAAATACCATTAGAACGGACAATGGCACATAGTTTATAAATTTCCAATGTGCAGACTTACTTAATAAACTAGGCGTTGTACATCAAAAGTCTTGTCCATATACCCCTCAACAAAATGGTATTGATGAGAGAAAACACAGACATATCCTAGAAGTCGCTAGAGTTATTAGATTCCAAGGTCATAGACTTTTGAAATATTGAGGATATTATGTAAAGGCTGTAGTCTATATCATTAATAGACTTCCCTCAAGTGTGTTAAATGGTATTTCACCTTTTGAAAAGTTGCATGGTAAGAAACCATCTCTGGATCACTTAAGAGTTATAGGTTGCCTGTATCATGCAAAAATCTTACATGAGACTGATAAACTCATGTCGAGGTTCAGAAAAGCCATACTCATGGGTTATTCTGAGACTAAAAAAGGATACATACAATATGTTGATACTAACAAAGTGTTTTTTTCATAGGGATGTTTCATTTAGGAAAGACATCTTTCCCTTTAAAAATAACAAAGATCTTGCACCTATGTTTCCATCTCTATCTCAAGTGATACTAGAAGACCAGCCTATTGGAAATCAACCTAGAACAATTTCACATAGTGAGGACACTACCACTGCTATAATTCCAATCAGCATTCCAACTTAAAGGAAGTCCACAAGGCGCAGACATCTTCCAACTTGGATGAAAGACTTTGTGTCACTCAATGTGCACAATGTGCCTTATGCACTATCTAACTATCTATCATATGAGTTTATTTCTCCTAAATATCAAGCTTACTTAGCTTTTTTTCTACTAATGTGGAACCTACCTCTTATGCAGAAGCTATAAAAGATCCAAGGTGGATAGAGGTTATGCAATTAGAGATATTTGCACTAGAAAACAATTATACTTGGCAGGTAGCACCTCTACCATAGGTTAAGAGACCTATTGGGTGAATATGGATATATAAAATCAAATAAAAGGCATCAGAAGAGGTTGAAAGATTCAAAGCAAGGCTGGTGGCTAAGGGTTATAGACAGACAAAAGGAGTGGACTATCAAGAGACCTTCAATCCTGTTATAAAAAATGGGAAATCTAAGAACTGTTTTATCTGTTGCTGCATCAAGAAGGTGGTTTGTTCATCAGATTGATGTATATAATGTATTTCTACAGGGTAACCTACATAATGAAATATATATGGAGTTTCCACAGGGTTTTAAGAGACAGAGGGAGAGTAAGCAAGTATGCAGACTCTTAAAATCACTTTATAGCTTAAAGAAAGCACCTAGACAATAGAATGCCAAACTTGTTGAAGCTCTTACGAATTGTGGGTTCAGATAAAGCCAATATGATCACTCTTTATTCTTTAAAACTACTCAAGCTGGTATAGTTGTGGTTTTGGTATATGTTGATGATATTTTAGTCATAGGTGACAACCTAAATGACATCATTAAGACTAAGAATGCACTGCATAAAGCTTTCAAGACAAAATACTTGGGAGAATTGAAGTACTTTCTAGGAATTGAGTTTGCTAGATCAGATAATCGAATCCTTATGTATCAAAGAAAGTATGCATTAGAACTCATTTCAGAAATAAGTCTAAGTGCTGCTAAACTAGCAGCCACTCTTGTGGACACAACTACCAAGTTTACAATCAAAGAATATGATGATCACTTCAGAAGTACATCAAAAACTCAAGATGATCAACTTACTGATAAAGGCTCATATCAAAGGTTAATTGGTAAACTACTCTATCTAACTATAACTAGACCTGATATCTTATATAGTGTGCAAACCTTGAGTCAGTACATTGCAGCAACCAAAATAGTCTTATCTAGATACATTTTTAAGAGTTATCAGATACATCAAGGGAAGTCTAGGTTAAGGTGTTGTACTTTCAAGTAAAACACAAGATATATTAACTGCTTATTGTGATGTTGACTGGACTGTATGCAGTGTTTCAAGAAAGTCAATCACAGGATTCAACATCAAAATGGGTGAACCATTAGTCTCTTGGAAGTCCAAGAAACAACCTACAGTGTCAAGGAGCTCAGCAGAAGCTAAGTACACGAGCTTAGCTTCTACAGTAGCAAAACTAACTTGGTTGATTGGCTTGATCAAGGATCCTGGGGTGCAACGACAACTACCTATTAATGTGTTTTATGACAACCAAACAGCAACACAAATGGCAGCCAACCCTATCTATCATGAAAGGATTAAACATATAAAGATAGACTGCCTTTTTCTAAGGGAAAAGATTCAACATGGGCTGATCAAGACTACATTTATTCCTACCACTGAGCAATTAGCAGATGTTTTGACCAAGAGCTTCAATTGGGTTCAACATGAATATCTCATAACATAAACCACATAAATCCATTCCGTAGTGAAAGTAATTACTTAAAATCCCAGTTGCCTTTCTCTCTCCCAAAGTTGAGAAATATACTTATACATTAGGTCGTCCCTCATACATTGCTGGAATGTATGAGAAAACCGATTAGCCTATATTTATGAAAAGAGAAACTGATACTATCTTTCTCTTCTTTAATTAATGTCATTAATTACCTATCATTATGTGGTGTATGATTAAATATAGTAACTAAAATTCAAATTCAAAAAAATTCTAAAACATCACAATAAATTTTCTTCTTTGTTGAATTATGTTCTCGAAAAAAAGGGCCATCAACTGCTTTCTTAAATTCTCAAAAATATCAATATGAATATCCCCATATTATTGCGTCATTCGGGTATTTGGGAGTCAAAAATTATTTATCAATCCTACGAAAGCGACACAATTATTGTTTTAGAAAGTATAACCTTCTTGAAATTGATTGCTATAATCGCGATGAAATTGAATATTGATGAAATTCGTAAAAATATTAAAGTAAAATACATTGTTGAAGATAATTCTTCTCCAATTATCATAAGGAATGACAATGGAGTGAGGGTTAACATAAAGTTGAAGAAACAATTTTTGGAATTTGTCATTACGGTATTTCATGCCTTGAAAAAATAAAACTAGATTCAAATTAAGAGAGAAAAAATATCAGCAAACTGATATGTATTAAAGATAACTTATACAATAGTTGCACATGTATGTGGACACATTATACATTTAAAAAATAATTTGCAGTAATTAATAATATCATACTATACATTTAAGTATTAACATTAAACATGTATACTTCTGTATCCTTATCAGAAGGCATAATGTAACCTGAGGCTTTGAGCTAAAAGTGACAAAAGATTTTGAAAATAAGGTGTAGGTGACTCAAGTTTTAATAATTGAGTGGAGGTGATAATTACTTTATTATGGATTAAGAAAGTTTAAAAAATTTCAAAATAACCCATAAGTTTTTAAATTTTCACTTTGATCCAAATGTTAGTTGATATAACGAGAAACGGAGGAAAAAATACGTGTTTCTCTCTCTTCTCATCCGTTGTTGTTTTCTCTCTTTTCACAATTTTTATTGTTCATTACTGTTGCTGCTTTATTTATCATCTTCTGCTTCATTATCATCATCTTATACTTTATTATCCTTTTCATAATCTTCTTGTTGACCATTGTTGTTGTTGTTACCGCAACTGCTGCTCTTTGAACAATTTTTTAGGTCAAATTTTATGTTGTACATCACTTTCAACTTTGGCATTTACTTGATAGGAGACTTTGGTAAGTCAAATTATGCGTTTTAGTTGAATTTGTCATCTTGGTAACTGCTAGTGTGTTGTTTTTTCTACAATATCTAGCACGCGAATATGAATGCAACATAAGAGCCATCTGTTTAAATAGATCCATTATCTGTTGCACCAAATAGATATTTTATTATAATATAAAACTCATAGGTTGGATTCATGTTTATGGTTCTATAGTGCCCGTAACATGAATCGAACAAATGGGTATTCTGTTGCGACAATTTAGTAATCTGTTCCAACAGACAATTAATTTGTTGCACCAGATTAGTAATCTGTTCCAACATACAAGTAATCTGTTGCAACATATTATAATTTTGTTGCAGCAGATGAGTAATCTATTTCGAACAATACAATACAATTCCTGTTACAAACCCAACAGATAACCCGTATGTTGATCTCTTGCTATTGATACTGGATTCAAATTATTCCTTAATCATAGACATGTTTTTTGAGAAGAAGAAATAGACTGAATGAAAATTAAATAAGAATTAAAACATCAAAGTGGATCAAACATAAATTTTTTATTAAACAAAAAAAATAAAATACATAGGTAAAAGGAAAAACTAATCTAATTATTATTATTATTATTATTATTATTATTATTATATTGTCAGCCGGCCAATCTTCAACCGGCAACAACAGCTCCCTCCTTATCCTTCGAATCTCCCGTAGCATCCTTACTCTGACGCCGGCCAACTCCCACTGTAGGTCATGAACCTGCGTCTGCAGTTCCCGCATGACGTCTCGTAAAATAGTGACATCCCACATTAGATCAGTCATATCTAGAATACGAATAAATTGATAAAAAATGCAAAAATAAAAGTAAAGAAAAGAATCTGAAAGTAATACAATGTATATTTACACAAAAACCAAGAAAAAAACTTACCAGAGACAGGAAAAAATAATCAAGTCCTTGAAGAGAAAGTAGTTGAAGGTGTAATATGAAAGACAAAAATAAGAAATAAATAGAGTATAGTAGAATGAATGAGTTAGGAGGGAACTATTTATATAGGATTGAATTTAAATGAGTTAGACAAAAAGACACGACGGTTCACCTCTATTTACTAAGTACATTCAAACTGGTGACTTTTTTATTACTGTGGAAAGTTATTACTTAATTAGTTCTTTTCAGTAACCATTTTTATTCAGTTATGGCAACAGATTATATATCTGTTGCATCAGAAAATTCATCTGTGACAATAGATATACCATTTGTTGCAACAAATTGACAATTTGTTGCATCAGATAATATATCTGTTGCAAGATATAGCTTTTTTAATAATCATCATATCTTTATCTTTAATCCAAATTGGTGACTTTTTTATCATATAAATTAAAAAATAGATTCAAAAACAAAAATATCGAAAAGTCACTACTTGTTGCTCATTTAAACATCAATTATTCAAATTTATGTTTAGTCCCTCTTTTTTGTATTAGTTAAACTTGGCACACCCATTAAGATAAATATTTATCAGTGGTATATTTTACCAAATTAGATTTATTAATTATGCTTTAAAAATATATAAATCGACAATCTGTTGCATCAAAAAGGCGCGACTGTTCACCTCCATTTATTAATTACATTCCAACTGGTGACTTTTTTATTACCGTGAAAAATTATGACTTAATTACTTCTTTTCAGTAATCGTTTTTATTGAGTTGTGGCAACAGATTATATATCTGTTGCATCAGATAACCCATCTGTGACAACAGATATACCATTTGTTGCAACAAATCGACAATCTGTTGCACCAGATAATATATCTGTTGCAACATTTATCTTTTTTAATAATCATCATATCTATATATTTTAATCCAAATTTGGTGACTTTTTTATTATATAAATTAAAAAAAAACAGATTTAAAAACAAAAATGTCAAAAAGTTCTACTTGTCGCCTATTCCCTCCGTTTCGTATTTGAAAACCCATTAAGAAAAATATTTATTAGGGGTCTATTTTATCAAATTAGCTTTATTAATTATGCTTTGAAAATATATAAATTTGAATATATAAATCGACAATCTATTGCATCAAAAAGGCGCGACTGTTCACCTCCATTTATTAATTACATTCAAGCTGGTGACTTTGATTACTGGGAAAAGTTATGACTTAATTGAATCAAGTTGCTGACTGACTTTGATTATTGTGATAAGTCTTATTAGTATTAATTAGTTCTTTTCAGTAACCATTTTTATTGAGTGGTGGCAACAGAATATATATCTGTTGCATAAGATAACTCATTTGTGACAACAAATAATCTATTTGTTGCAATAAATCGATAATATATTGCATCAGATAATCTATTTGTTGGACATATAAGCAATATATTGCATCAGATAATCTATTTGTTGGACATATAAGCTATCTTTTTCTATAATCATCATATCTTTAATTCAAATTTGGTGACCTTTTTATTATATGAATTAAAAAAACAGATTTAAAAATAAATATGTCGAAAAGTCACGATCAGTTGTTAAAATTAAATAAACGTTCTTTTACAGTTATAAATTGTGTTTATCATTTATTTCCTTATTTTCCGAATCGGTTTTCATATGAAATAATTGAAAAGTCATGACTAAAGACTTTTCACCTTCTCAATAATAATAACCTTTTTTTATTAATAATCGTCCTTTGCAACATATGATCCATCTGTCGCAACAGATTAACCATCTGTTGTAACATATGGTTCATCCGTTGCCAGAAATGCTCAATCCCTACCTCCAACCGTCAACTTTTTGAAAATAATAAATAGACAGAATGAAAATCAAATATTAAATAAGAATTAAAAATCCAAAGTCGACTAAGATTTTTGAATCCCTTGAGTAGATCCGATATAAAAAAAAGGAAAATGCATACGCTAAAAGAAAAAGCATAACCTATTTATTATTATTACTATTACTATTATTATAAGTATTACTATTACTACTTTCATTGTCTGAAGGACAATTTTCATCCGACAGCAGCAGGACCCTCCCCAGCCTTGCTCTAAAGTCGGCCAAATCCCTCTGGAGTTCATCATACTGCCTTCGAAGTTTTCGAAAGTAGTCGATATAAATCTTCTTGTACGAATCTGGATCAGTCATATATGGAAGTGTAGTAGTAGAATGAACGAGTAAGGAGGGACCTATTTATAAAGGAAGGGGTTAGTCAAAAAGCCACGATTGTTTATCCCTTAATTAAATAAAACTGACGACTTTTTGAATTTGTAAATTAAAACGATGGATCTAAATAAACATTGTATCTTTATTGTATTTAGGAAAGAAAAGAAAGTTGTTTTAAAATAAATCTAATAGATGAGTAATCTGTTGCAAAATACATTCTATCTGTTAGATAATTTACTAAATATTGAAACCGTTGCAACAGATGCATATATCTGTTTGATTTTGCGAACAGATAAGTCATATGTTGTAACAGATTGATCATATGTTGTAATAGATGTCTATAACTGTTTGATAATTTTAACAGGTTAGTGATCGGGAGTTAAGCCATAGATGGGCTAGGAAGAAACAGGTTAGTGATCATATGTCCTTTGGAATAATTTCTAGGAACTTATAAGGTTTCCTTTTGTAAGATGTAATATGCAATCCTTCTTCAGAGGTTTTCCTCTGTCATGGGCGTCACAATCAACTTCTTAGCTCAAGGAAAGAGAGTAGCAAAGTAACAATAAGTAAAATCATTAACTCTAAAGGACTTATCGAAACAAAAAGCTCCATTTGTAAGAAAAAAATTAAAAAGAATGGTCGACAAAAAACAGGCCTCCGGTTTTGAACAAATCTAGCTAGTGGTTTCAGTAATTAAATCTCAAATGCTAATTAACCAACAGTTTACGCATACCTCCATTGAAATGAGAAATTTACAATAATAACCCTAACACTAATCAACTATTCCTTTGTTATGAATTCGGTCATGGGCTTTGGACTTGGGCCTGAGGTGAAGTTACAGCCCAACAAAAGAGTGGATTTTCTTTGGGATCCAGGTTAGGCAAACACCTTAAATGGGAGCAGTTCCCTACTGAAGAGATTATGCAAATTATGTTGAAGTTTTGACTTAGTCTATATCCTCTCATCTCCCCTTCAATGGTCTATTATCTCATCTCCTTCTAATTACCTTCTCCCTCTGTTACTCGTAGATTTTCCATTAGTGTTTGTCCATTGTTACTTTGTCAATCGAATTCTTATTTGTATTCAGATTTGAAAGTATAATATATATATTAGAGTTGTGTGAAATGAGGTTGTTACATTGGTGCTTTCTTCAATCATACTCCTATTGCAGTGATGGTCCTCGATAATTTTAGCGGCGTTGACCCAAATGGGTGGATTCGTCGTGCCGCGCAGTATTTTGCCAACCTCGACTTCCCCGAGAAGGACTGGCTACCTCTTGCTCCCTTCTATCTCGATGGTGCTGCTTATGATTGGTTCTAATGGTTGTATCGCAACAAGCAATTTTTTGATTGGAAGCATTTCACTGAGAAATTGAGAATTCATTTTCGAAATAGCTCTAACATGAGGCATAACCATGTCGACATTTCCCTTCATTTGCTACAGAAGTTCGATGAGAGTTACTTTTCTATGCTCAGCAAACTTGACAATGTGCACCGCGCACTATCGGCTTGCTCCAGCTAGCCACTACAAATATTGGACTTTCAGGTGTGAACTCGTCTTGCAAAGATGAGGAGGATTCCGACTTGTCTAAGCCTGTCAAATATTCTCCTGCCTCTACAGATCTAGTTACCGAAATTGACGAGTCAGTAAAGGGCTTTTCCGCAAAACATGAGGGCCAGGTGTTTGATAATTTGTCTCAACGAATTGAGCATATATTTCCAAAGTTATCCCTTAAGGATGATAATTTCGGGAATATGGATCGGGTTGTCAACAAACATCAAGAGTCAGAGATTGAATATTGTGGGAAATTAGATTTTAATATTGGAACCTGTGAACTTGCTTTGATGATGGAGAATGAAAAAGGCAATGTCACAACATACCACGATGAAGAAAACTCCAACACTTATATGGGGCAGGTATTTGCTAATTTTTATTATGGACCTGAGTACTCTTTGGTTGAACATGAAGTGTTTGAATCACTATGGAAAGAAGTCCTCTCTTAATTTTTGTTAGTATCTTCATGCCTGATCATATATCTATACACCTTTCCTTTGATCCCGGTGAACCTATTTCTCCACCTATTTTGTTCGAATGTGGGCTTCGGCAATTTGGTATACGTTGTAGATATGCAGGAATTCCACTAATTTGGAAACAAAAGTTGCCAACATATGGAGGATAGACTATGTAGCTAGTGTGTTTGACCAAATTGCTTATCCAACTGCTGGTATATTAAATATCTTCCCTAGCTACTTGTCTAAGGATGAAGTGGGCTGGAATATTGGTTCTTTCTCTGTTATGCTCTATTATTTTGTCCAGAACCATCTAGTTGTGCAGTACTTTAATGGTGCAACTTTATTGGATAGTTCAGTTGTTCATTTGAACCAACTTGGCTCGGGAATGTTCCAGGAGATGCTTGAACTGTTCTTAGTTGGATTAGAGTTACCATTTGATCTTTGCTCTAATTTACTTACTATATTCCTTAGAGTTATAAGAAATTCTGTGTATTGTGTTGCTTTGGGCGATTTGGATCATGATAAGTTAATTATGTCAACCTTGTGGAATTCTTGCAATTGGATTGATACGGGACAGGAGCGTAATCTTTCTGGTATCTTGTTGTCTAAATCGAGAGATCTTGGTAGTGAGGAGAAAATAAAGGTGGTGTTCAAGGCATTTGTTGCACGATACTCAGAACGGATGCAACATATTTTGGTCAACAAAGATGATGGGCTCTTGTTTGCTATGTTTGGTGTAGTTCGTATATCAAGGCGAACTTCGTCATATCTTATTTTGGGTCTCAGTCCTTCTCTTGATTTTGATATGTTTGTGAGGTTTCCTGGATTCATTCATGTTATGCTTTCAGCATATGCTCCTCTACTTGTGCATGTCAATGAATTTAAGGTGATTTGTTGTTGCTTTTGGCCACACAAATATGGGTTGGAAAAGGCAATCACTATCATGAAGATGTTTAACACACTACTCACTGGTTCTGGCAATTATTCAAGGAAGTTGTAAGCTGTTTTTATATATCAATTGTGTTGTACGACGCTTGCAGCGTTTGGATCAAAAAGATTTCCAAACCAGCATCACTCATATGCTTTTACAACAGCAGGAACCGAGGAGTCCTATGGTTATTGCATGTTGCTACCTGGTGAACATCAAATCCAACTATGCACCATCAAACTTTGGTCACAATTTAACTTACTTTTTGTTGGATTCCTTGTCTTGAACCTTGAGGACAAGGTTCTTATTGAGGATGGGGGTGTTGTTATGAATTCGGTCATGTGCTTTGGACTTGGGCTTGAGGTGAAGTTACAACCCAACAAAAGAGTGGATCTTCTTTGGGATCTGGGTTAGGCAAACACCTTAAATGGGAGCAGTTCCCTACTGAAGAGATTATGCAAATTATGTTGAAGCTTCGGCTTAGTCTATATCCTCTCATCTCTCCTTCAATGGTCTATTATCTCATCTCCTTCTAATTGCCTTCTCCCTCTGTTACTCATAGATTTTCCATTAGTGTTTGTCCACTGTTACTTTGTCAATCGAATTCTTATTTGTATTCAGATTTGGAAGTATAATATATATATTAGAGTTGTGTGAAATTGAGGTTGTTACATCCTTCCTAAGCCCTTACTCCACTAATCAATTTGAATTAGCTAATGGCAAGTTTCAGTTCAAGCACAAGTCCAGGCCAGGAATCATTTCTCTAGCAGATGTTGAATACTGACCAAATAACCAAGTTAAGATAACCTAGTCACAAGGTAATAGCAAGCAAAAGAATTAATCACCAAATCAAAGTGAAACTATGACAGAAAGAAAGTCATTTAAGAGGAATTATAAAAACAAAAGCAGGTATACTACTTTAGCATACTTCTCACACTATATAATGTCATGAAGTTGCAGAAGTCATAAACTTTAAACACATCGGTAAACATACATGTTATTTCCCAGAGCAGTGTAATATTCAGAAAGCATAAAAAATTGATTCACTGCTGAATCGAGGTGAAATACTGATCTGAGGATGAACGTTTTTGCAACCTTGCACAACTTAGATTTCATTTCCCAAGGTTAAGTTTAGCATCCTACCACAACTCATGAACAATATATCTCAAGACTCCGCCACAAAAATAAAATCTAATCATATTCTTATATGATATGGCAACTAAGGTTGAGGATCCAACATATGCTAAAACGTAATAGTGAAGGTTTAAAAAATAATGATAATACGTTTAGAATAATCTGGCAGCACTAAAATATAGCATTGACAAAATGAGCTTAAGTTGAGGCATTTAAATGAGAGCAATATTTGATTCTGTTCCCGGAAAATAATACTTCATGTGCTAAGTGGTACACTGCTACTCCATATGAATACAAAGAAATTCATGTTGCAAGCAGGTTTGTCTTGAGCAATTTGTTCCATTGAGAAATTGCTAGCTATGTTGTCTATTTTAAGACAAATTTCATCTAGTTGATGCAACAAAATTATGAATTGTTATGGTTATGTAGTAGGTAAGAGTATCAACACCAAAAGAAACTCAATCTCCACCCCTCAACCCAAGATCCAACTATACAGACCAATAACCTCAGTTTAAATACAACAGCTTCAGCTCGACAATTCATTTTCCCAGAAACTTTAAGTCATACAGAAAATTCATCAAATGAAAGGGTTGTTAAGTCAATGATACTACTAATATTGAGGTGCCATTTCCTCCATATATAAAATGTAGGCAATGCATTGTAACAGTTTTTGGTAGTCAATCCTTTTAATACTTCCTAAATACCTATACACAGCACAATTAAGTAGAAGAAACAAAAAGGACATGGAAAATGGAACTTCTTAATACACAAATGTCACAAGAAACGTATCAGAGACACAATATAGCCAATCAAAACAAGTATAGGTTCAACCTTCAATTGTGAGCAAATAACACGTCAATGTAATTGCAAGATGTTTGATTGAAGAAAACAAAGTGCAAATTCCATTAACCAGATTCCAGAAGGCCAGTAGAACCAACAGTTACGACATTGCTTCCGCTAAACTCTACAATAAAATTTGAAAACTAACCCTAACTTTCCAACAACGAACAGAAAAACAGTAACAATCTTCCACTTCCTAAGCCCTTTCACCACGAATTCTCCTAGCAAGTTGAATATCCTTAGGCATAATCGTGACCCTCTTAGCGTGAATGGCACATAGATTAGTATCTTCAAACACTCCAACAAGGTATGCCTCAGCAGCCTCTTGCAGAGCAGCCACAGCACTGCTCTGGAACCTCAGATCCGTCTTGAAATCCTGAGCGATCTCCCTCACCAGTCTCTGAAAGGGCAACTTCCTGATCAACAACTCAGTCGACTTCTGATACTTCCTGATTTCTCTAAGAGCCACAGTTCCTGGTCGGAAACGGTGAGGCTTTTTCACTCCTCCAGTCGCCGGAGCAGATTTTCTGGCAGCCTTTGTAGCTAGTTGCTTCCTTGGTGCCTTCCCGCCAGTAGATTTGCGAGCAGTTTGCTTAGTACGTGCCAATTTTAATGTATATTGAGAATGCTGAAGATGTGAAACAATGGTGATTTTTGAGAAATGGGTAATGAGGATTTTATATAGAGATTGAGAGTGAATATAGGCCGTTGATTGAGATTTTGGTTTAACGGTAAAGATTGGAGAAGAGAGATTGCTAGATAGCGATCCGCGTACTAGCGAAGTAACAAATGGGCATCTGCCACGTGTATATAAAACCTAATGTCTCTTTAATTGTTTTTCTTTTATATTTCTCAATTCTTTTTCTTTTACCGCAACTAGTGTTTGTCCCCGCGCGAAAAATATTGGAGAAAAAATAATTTTAACTATTATTATCTTATTATTTTGACCCATTATATTTTTCTTTTACTTTATTAGTTGTGAAATTTAAACTATCTGATTCATGACCGTTTATTAATTATTTATAAATACAAAACTTTAGACATATAAGCAATATGATTTTTTTAATTAAGTTATTAAATAAAAATAACAGCAAAAAGTGTAAACTCTTGATAATTAGTATGATTTAAATTTTTGTAAGCTAACTCAACGAAAGAAGAAGTCATAATGTGAATTTCAAGTCACACTTTTTAAGCATGTCAAATACCCTTTCATACGACATAAATAAAGTTCTTTAAAATTACACAAATTAAAACAAATATAATATCATTCTATCTATGTGATAGAAATAGAATATCAATTCAAATATTTATTTGAGCACATTTAATTATATTATATTTTCTATTTCACTTGTAATTTTATTTCTCAATCTAATATGTCCACTAATAAAAATAACTATTAATTTAAGGGAAATTACTTATATATCATCAAATAACTTTTTTGATTCTTATATTATTTTAATGTATTTAAATATTATTCAATTATTAGTATTTCATTCTAGGATGATATTTTATTAGTTTATCAGTTGATATAGTAACATTATATATTACTTCCTTTTTAATAACGTAGACTTTTTTTCTAAAATATTTTTTGATTTTTTATAAAATTGTTTACAATTCTTCAATTTTATTTATTTTGTGTCTTGTTTTTTGTCGGTTAGCTAAAAGCTGATATATGAAATTATCGAATCCAATAATTTTAAAGCAAATTCTATATTTGTATCAATTAATTTTCTGAATAGATACAAATATATAGGTTTAGAATAAAATATTATTTGATGGTATTGCTATCATAAAATTTAAAATTCATAAAATTTAAATTCTCACACTATTATTGTTGTGAATTTTTATTAGCCCAGCCCCAAAAATTAATAATCTTGTTTATTTTTTTTTTAAATATCTGATAAGTATATAAATTATTATTTTGAATAGATATTTAAATATAATCTTACACTTCTATTCTATTTCTTAAATCCTTCCATTTTTCTAAATTTGTTATCAATATTTTTAGCATTATTTAATCAAATCATAATACATTAGACAAATCCCATATCATCTTGTAAACATTTTTTCCTATAATAATTTAATATTTTATTTTATCTTTTTGTTTAGTATTTTATCTAATATCCAAATAAATGATTTTAGACACTTATATTATGTTTGAATTTCAATTTAATTTGTTGATATTACTTACATGTCATAAATTGTATTTGTCATTTCATAACTATAATAAGATTCTAATTAGGTGATCTTATCATAGAGTTCATCATAATTTAAAGATTTACTAACTGCAAACGAATAATCATGTAAACTTATAAAAAATTTAGCATTTATACATGCTAATTATATTAGATAATTAAAAGTAATAGCATGTATATGCATACATGTTAAAAATGCATCATATAATCACAAATGAATCAAACAATTAATTACTTCAAATATTTTATAAAAGATAAACGCAAACGCTGTCGAAATATCTGGAATTTTTTTTAATCACATCGAGAACTCTAATCAAAGGAAAACCTAGAGCTTCAACTTGATTGTTTCAAACAAAATCTTTTTTTAAAAAAAACTCTTAAATACTCTGTATTTTTGCTCTATTTGGATTGTTCCTTCTTCCGTCCTCTTGAATATGTTATGATTCCTTTTTAATGAAAAAATAATCAATATATTATGATATGTTTTGTGGTCTCAGTTGTCCTATATAGCATGCATGTGTATGTGTGTGATTGTCGTAAGGAACATGGCTAGTGCATGGAGGGAGATGGGAGTGAAAGATAATTTTTTAAAATAAACTAAGAATAAGGAGCCAAAAATATAGGAGTAATTATAATCAACTTTGAATTTTAAAAAATCCTGAAGAGAAATTATATGCAGTTTAAAATTAAAATATTCAATCCATTAAGATGTTGATTTGAATTAATTTAAATTTAAAATTAATGTTTTAAAGTCAAAGTAAGAAGGATGAATCTGACTTCCATGTCTATACTAACTAATGTTATTTAATTATATATTTATTTTGTCCTAATTTTATTTTAAAAAATGTGTTATTATTTAAATTAAAAAAACTATTGCGATAACGTCAAGTGCCTATCAATTCAATATAAAAAAGTATGTTAGTATTCCATCAATGTGATTTTCTGACTTCCATGTCTATATTAACTAATGTTATTTAATTATATATTTATTTTGCCCTAATTTAATTATAAAAAATGTGTTATTATTTAAATAAAAAAACCTCTCACAATAACATCAAGTGCCTATCAATTCAATATAAAAAGGTACGTTAGTATTCTATCAATGTGATTCCCCCAAGATCATACTAATCCCAATTGACTATGTGGGGGATGTCATTGCTGCAGTTATGTTAAATCATCAATCGTATAGAAAAGGTTTTTTAGTGACATGCATTGAAATTTGGTGAATGCTAAAAGAAATATATAATTATTAATTTATAAAAAATTGATAATTTTTTAAAATCTAAACAACAGGTAGTACTAAAGTTATTAATAATATAACCAATAATCAATACTATCAAAAGCTACAAATGATTGTCAAAAAATAATTACGTTTGACTTAAAATAACAATATAATTATGATAATAGATAAAATATAATTTTAAAAATATCGTAAATCTACACATCTAAATAATTAATAAGTTTACTCTGTAGACATTGACATACTTGTAGGTTATTCAATCCTCCGAACCCATCTTTCCTGTAGCCTCTTGTGTTGGTCGGGCAAAAGTTGATCAACTTTTATTATCTTACATCTACAAACAAGAGAAAAATAATTGATGTCAAATAAGAGTAGATCATAAAGAACATTACCTATTTGTTGCAACAAATTCCCCATCTTTTGCAATAGGCTCTATATCTATTACAACAGATACCCCATCTGTTCAACAGATGGACAGTCTGTTATAATAGGATACTCATCTGTTGTAATAGATATGTATCCTGTTACAAAAAATGGGCAATCTGTTGGAATAGATCAAACCAGCCTAGCTAGTGGTTTGATTTGTTCCAACAGTTGCTCCGTCTTTTGCAACATCAACAACAACATCAACAAAAAAGAAACAACTATTACACAACACCATTTGTTCCAACACCATCAACAACACCAGATCACACGTTCCAACAACATCAATAACAATATCAACAACAAGGAAACAAACAAAATAAATACAAAAAAAAAAAATGATACAGACAACAAAACTTTTAAACTTCTCCCAACATATGACTTTTTTTGCATATTTTAGTAAAAACAACGATTCGTTCATCCCAAACTTAAACCTTTTCCTTCAAATTTTTTTAAATAAATAGGATATGAGTAAAGGGTAATTAAATAAAAAAAATTGTAAATAACTAATTTATAAAACTTGCAAAGAAGAAGACGAGAATGAAAAAGCAATTGCAAACCATACTGCAATATCAAAGGCGAGGGGATCAAAACATCAATTTCGATAGAAAAGTTATAGATCAGTTGAGATCCAAAAGGATACTCACGAGAAAGAGGAGAGAAAAGAGAGAAAAAAAGAGCCAGTTATGATAACCCTAAAGAGTAGAGAAAGAAAAACAATAGATCTGAATAAATTTTATGGCTGAAGGAGAGATAATTCTAGAGAAGGAAACTAAATATTCATTAATATATTCATTAATAATAACTTTGAGGGGAACGAGGAAGACGGGTGACATTGAAAAGACAAGATAAGACTACTCAAGGAGGAGATTTTTTAGTTATCCAAGAAATATTTTTTACCGCCTTTAGTATTTTATCTTTTTTATTTCAGATATAAAATTGCTTTAAAATTAAAAAAACTATTTTCAAATAGATATGTCACCTGTTCAATAGATAATAATATATGTTTGAACATTTCCAATAGCTCAGTCATCTGTCGCAACAGATGCAAATGTCCATTTGATAATTAAACCAGATATGTAATCTGTTGCAACAGATCACAATATCTGTTTGAAAATCTCCAACCGCTCAGTCGTCTGTTGCAAAATATTTTTAAGCAATTGATTTAGGTAGAACTAGGGATAAGTTCATAGGGTCAACAACAACATCAATTGAGTCTTTGCAATTGCATGATATTGGTTTTGCGTTCATCTCGACCCGAGTCATCGATCGATCACTCTGAGTTGAAAAGATTCTCATTAACTTAATGTTAAGCTAGTATTAAATTGATTTAAGTAGAACTAGGAATGAGTTCATAGGGTCAACTATAACTTCAATTGAGTTTTTGCAATTGCATGGTATTGGTATTCTGTTCATCTCGACCCGAGTCGTTGATCGATCACTTTGAGTTGAAAAGATTCTCATTAACTTAATATTAAGATAGTACCTAAATTGATTTAGGTAGAACTAGGGATGAGTTCATAGGGTCAACTACAACTTCAATTGAGTCTTTGCGATTGCATGGTGTTGGTATTACATTCATCTCGACCCGAGTTATCGATCGATCACTTTGAGTTGAAAAGATTCTCATTAACTTAATATTAAGCTAGTACCTAAATTGATTTAGGTAGAACTAGGTATGAGTTGATAGGGTCAACTGTAACATCAATTGAGTCTTTGCGATTGGATAGTGTTGGTATTATGTTCATCTCGACCCGAGTCATTGATCGATCACTCTAAGTTGAAAAGATTCTCATTAACTTAATGTTAAGATAGTACCTAAATTGATTTAGGTAGAGCTATGGATAATTTTATAGGGTCACCTACAACTTCAATTGAGTCTTTATAATTGTACAGTGTTGGTATTGCGTTCATCCCAACTCTAGTCGTCGATCGATCACTCTGAGTTAAAAAAATTATCATTAACTTAATGTTAATCTAGTACCTAAATTGATTTAGGTAGAACTAGGGATGAGTTCATAGGATCAACTACAACTTCAATTGAGTCTTTGCAATTACATGGTGTTAGTATTGCGTTCATCCCAACCCTAGTCGTCGATCGATCACTCTGAGTTGAAAAGATTCTCATTAACTTAATGTTAAGATAGTACCTAAATTGATTTAGGTAGAGCTATGGATAATTTTATAGGGTCACCTACAACTTCAATTGAGTCTTTATAATTGTACAGTGTTGGTATTGCGTTCATGCCAACTCTAGTCGTAGATCGATCACTCTGAGTTAAAAAAATTATCATTAACTTAATGTTAATCTAGTACCTAAATTGATTTAGGTAGAACTAGGGATGAGTTCATAGGATCAACTACAACTTCAATTGAGTCTTTGCAATTACATGGTGTTAGTATTGCGTTCATCCCAACCCTAGTCGTCGATCGATCACTCTGAGTTGAAAAGATTCTCATTAACTTAATGTTAATATAGTACCTAAATTGATTTAGGTATAAGTAGGGATGAGTTCATAGGATTAACTACAACATCAATTGAGTTTTTGCAATTGCATGGTGTTGGTATTG
>NC_061122.1:16207581-16243292 GCF_002878395.1 Capsicum annuum | reverse complement strand
ATTACATATCACATTTTAAAGACTTATATAGAATTTTCACGGATTATGCTCAAACCTATAAGTAGCCGAATGATCCAGGCGATCGCATTTCTTGCAATAAAACTTATTTTCAAGTTTGTCGACCTTTCTAGTGCACTTCTTACAGGCCATATACGATCATCGATTCTCCAATTCTATATGAAAGATGGTCGCATCTAT
Organism: Capsicum annuum; assembly: GCF_002878395.1. Taxonomy (NCBI): domain Eukaryota; kingdom Viridiplantae; phylum Streptophyta; class Magnoliopsida; order Solanales; family Solanaceae; genus Capsicum; species Capsicum annuum. The sequence goes on along the minus strand of NC_061122.1, from coordinate 16,243,094 downwards.
CCAAAAGTTCCCCTCCTAGAACATATAATATAAAAAAGAAGATTACGATATGGGCCTCTCTAGTAAATCTCTCACGTTGGGGAGAGACATCATATTTTTGCCAGGGAGTATAACCTCAACTCAATGATCACTATCTCGGCCTCGGGCCCATAAATCTCAATCCTACAGTTGCACGTAGTTCTGGGGTATGAAGCCGTAGTAACTTACCCAACTCGGAGCTAAATACTACTCCCTTTAGTTAGCTACGCTCATATCATGGAAATCCACTTTAAAATAATCCCGTGATTCATAAAGAACCCAACTATAAAATCTGTAATCTCATTTAAAAAAGTGGATTTCAAAGCTACTATGACCGTTAAGGTCAAAACTTTCTCAATAATCTCAAAATACTCAAATCATGGGTTCTTATAGCGCAAAAATTCTTAAAATTTCAATCTCGAGTAGGGCTTAATGACCTATTTATCAATCTCACATTAAGATGTATCAAAATTCATACTCGATATCATAAAGATTTATAAATCATATAGAAATTTGGAAATTTTCAGCAATATGCATTATAATCTCAACATACTCATGTACTTCAATTTCTAAAATATTGAAACCATCATAATCTCAAGAAATAACAACATAGGGTATAAACCCATACTTCAATTTCATAAGAAATCTGTACAATCATATATCTTTATAATTAAAACAACTTTTGGGCACAAGGATGAAAGGAGTGTCCTTGTTGAAACCCCACACACCTTAGATTATGACCTATAGGTTGAAAGTCTTTTTCGTACTCTTGAGTTAAGGTTCTTGAAGCTTTTGACTTGGGAACCTTGAATATTAACTCAATTTGTAGAAACTATGGTAGAATCTTAAGGTTCTTGGAGAAAGATTTGGATTTTCTCTTGAGGGTTAATATTGAGAGAAAACCCTAGTTCTTGTTGCTTTGGATAATTCTGACCGTCGCACTTGGAACAGAAGAGGGGCTCACTGCCTTAGTAGCATCGCAAGCTCGATGGTCCATTGGCTTGACCGTCGTGCTTGGCCAGTGGATGGGTTTACTACCTTGGTTGCACGACTCGAGCGACGATCCTTCACAAGCTCGACGGTCCGTCAACTGCCCATCGCACTTAGGCAATTCTTACAGCTCTCAGTAAAACGACATTAACTTCTCACTCTGATATCAAATTTGGATGAAATTGGTATCGTTGGAAAGCTAATTCAATTTTCCACACAATAAAAAGTCAAAATTAAGAAAACTCTATCTGATTTAAACACTACTCACTTTGGAAGTCATTTCTTAATCTTATAGAGATACAATTTAGACTTAAGAAAAGTTTGCGGTATTACACAGAGGTTTTTTGTAGTATGTGAATCCCGATAAATTTCAAACTTACCTCTAACTTATGGATTCAGTATTCAAGCTTTTGTTGTTGTCGTCTTTGAGGTTGGTATAGAGTTCCTGGTATTTTGTGAGCTCGTCGATAAGGAACACTTTATTCGAAGTTGTGGCATTGTAAAAGGCCTTCAGAACACTTAAATAATACATGGAGGGCCGCTGTGTTTGTTTTAGGACAAAATATGTTGATGCACACTCAAGCAGTGGTCCCAACAGTTCAACAACTCACTTTTATCCAGGGTTGCTCAATGCATCTTGCTCAACCAACCTTCTAAGGATTTGATAAATTAATTAGTCTAGAATTATGAAAGGTGATACTGATAGATTACTATCCGTTCCTTCTGAAGACTTTTGCTGTCAGCAGATGGCATGACTAGTAATCTCGCAATATCATCTTTCGTAATTCTAGGCTAATTAATTTATCTAATCCTTTGAAGGTTGGTTGAGCAAGCTGCATTGAGCAACCCTTGATAAAAGTGAGTCGTTAAACTATTGAGACCATTGCTTGAGTATGCATCAATATGTTTTGACCTAAAACAAATACAGCGACCCTCCATGTATCATACAAGGCTTCTGAAGAAAGTGTTTTGAAGCCCTTTTACGATACAATAACTTTGACGAAAAGTGTTCCTCATCGACGAGCTAACAAAAGACCAGGAACTATATACCATCCTTAAATATGGTAACGACAAGCTTAAATACTGATACAAGTTAAATTGCCTCCGAACCTTTGGATGATATATGTATGATGCTTGAGGTGCTTGATAACTCCTTTGTTCTTTTAAAAGATGCCTACCATTAAGGAGGGTTAAAGGACTTTGGCGAGTCCGAAGGAGTGCAAAAGGCATCTCGAAAGCCCCTTGGAAGGGTCATGCACCCAAGGTGCTTTGGATCTACTTTTGACCCGCTCTAGCATTTCAAGAGCAGGTAAAAACAGCCCCTAGTGGGCCTTTTCTTACATTTGGGTCACTTTTGAGCCATAATTATGTAATATGTACCCAAACTATAAATGCTTGGTAGCTAGGCTTATTTTCTTAGTTTTTTTTATGATAATTTTTACATGATGTATTCATGAGATTCCATGGGAGTGTTTGAGTGCTTGGAAAAGCATTTGTTGATACCTTGTTTAGAAACGTTGGTTGTAAGGGAGATCTAATCCGCTTTGCAGTCACCGTAAGAGTTAGGTGCCTATTGATAGTCATTAAGGGAGGTTTTAGGATTTGATACATCCTTCGATTTCCCTTTCGAAATCAATTTCGTGTCTATCTTCCTATCTTGGTTATTCTATCCTTCTATCTTCATTTTCCACATCTTAGATTTGAGTTCTTGTGGGTCGATTCATATTATTTAGTATCAGAGTCGAGCTTAGGATCATTCCCATGATTCTAGTCTTGGGTTTGTTAGCTTGAAAATCAATAAAAAAGAGTTGTCAAATCAAAAATCACAAAAAAAATTACTATTCATGCTTTTGTTCTTAGGTCAAATGTTGAGTTTTTAATTTTGTATTTTTATTGTATTTCTAGTGTTAGATTTGTGTTATTTAACACTATATGAGTCTACAAATCAAATTTGAGCCAAATCAGAGCTTATTTGAGTGTTCTATCCTTGTTGGGAGCTTGGGTTGAAGAAATTGGATGTAAATTGAAAATCTAGAATCTGTTGATTGTTAATTTGAGCAAAATTATGCTTGGAATATGTTTATAAGGTTTAATAAAGCCTTGATTCAAAATTTCATCGCATTCTGATCATTGGTTCAAGAGTTAGAGGATTTTGAAGTCTTGGTGTTCTTGAGTGTTCTTGAGGAAAATTCAAATCTTCATCTTGAATTCTTATCAAAAGGTGGTGTTTGATTCAAAAATAGGGAATAAAAGTGGTGAAAAGGTGTTTGTACAAAGGCATCTAAGAAGAGCCTAAGGATATCCACAAGAAAGGATAAAGAGGGACCATTTGAAGGTACAAAGTGCTCTTGGAGGCTGCCTTGGATGGGTGAGGTGCTCCTGATTTGTGCTTGAACTTCTCCAGAAGGTTAGCCGTAGGATAAACCAATGGAAAAACCTTCACCTGAATCCAACATTCCCTTGAGGTGCGTACATCCTGCTGCCACAGACCCAACGCAGGTCAAGACAGTGAGCAAAAGGTCTCCTGCATCCAGCCTGCCTTCCACCTGCGCCCAAGGTGCCTTTGATCTGCTCCAGCAGGTCGTCAGCATCTCAAAATAGTAAGGACAACCTCTCCTATGTACAAGGTGTGTTTCACCTGTGCCTCACATGCTGCAGTAGGTCACAACACAACCCTCAACGCAAATCACCCTTTATTGAACGCAAGGCAGCCACAAACACATACCAAATGCATTTCACCACTTCTCTAACATCAATTAAATTTCTAAAACACATCTTAACACTTATAATTACTCCATTGCTCAAGTTTTGATTCCATAGTCTCAATTTCTTGATTCCTCATCTCTTCTTTTGATTCTTAAACTACTCATTAACTAGTAATTCATCTACTAAGTTGATCAATTAGTTCTTGAGTCAGAATTCTTTCATCATCCTATTTCTTTTGAGACTTTCTAGTTTTTATTTCGTTGTAGCCTTTGATTCAAGTCCATAAATTAGATTTTTTTAAATTTATTTGAGCCGATCAAACAAGAATCCACTTCGGCAGCAAAGTAGAGATTGACACCTTATTGTCTATCGGAGTATAAGCAACTTTCAACATGCGCCACTCTAATTGTAAGGATCACAATAGTGAGTTCATACGAGGGTTAGTGAGGTTCTTTACTGTAACGCCCCGTAGCTAGTACTAGAAACACTACAAGGTGCTCATAATCCCGAAGGACCACAAGCTAACCTATGACTGATATCTGTAACTGAGCCATGAATAATAATGGTAATATAGTAAATTCGAAAACATGAACTGAAAGGCCATAAGGTTCAATACTGATACATAACTGAAAATATGGTATAATAATACCAAAACAATTGAAATAACTGTCTGAACATGCTATAGACTGAAAGTCTCTAAAACTGAACTATCTGAATAAAGAGTTGATGGGACAATTCTCCAACTAACCCCACCTGCTAAAATAAACTAAGTACTGAAAGAATGAAATAATAAAATAATAACATCCTCAAATGATGAGGACTCACTGCTGACTCTGACTGCTGAAACTGGAATGCTACTGATACTCTGGAGCCCGTGCTTCTGAACCTATGGTATAAAACACCATAGCACAAATGCATCAGTATGATTGAATATAGTGATATGCAAGTGAGGTAGGCTGAATGCAATGGTTCATATGCATGAAAAATACTAACTAACTGAATAACATGAACATGAGAATACATGCATCAATACGTAACTGTATCTAAGATCGTGATAACACTAACTCATAAATTTTGATAACGTGGATTTACTGATATCTCGGTACTAATACTGGGATACTGAAAGACTAAGTCTATTGAGTACTGAGGAACTGATGTCATATTACTGATAAAGGAATGACTGTTTCTGACAGTTCTGATTATAAAGAACTGGTCAGATTGACTGTATCTGACAGTCCTAAAATCTGAATACTAGTAACATATTTGTATAATTAATATACTATTAACTGGGTGACTATGTCTGACAGTCCTGATTCTGATGGAACTAGATGAGTTTTGTACTGAGCTGAGCGACTGTATCTGACAGTCCGAAACTGTAGAATTGAATTGAGTTCTATTACTGAGAGTGGATCCAAAATTGAAACTGTGGGAGGTAATCATCTAACCGATATGCCCAAAAATTAAACTGGTGTGGTCCAACCTGTAACCCCAGTTGGAAGGGTGTTAGTATAATGCCACGGGTAAAGACAAGCTGTGAGTAAACCCTCTTTGACAGGGAGCTCTTCTGTCAACCCCTTCTAGTGGGAAAAACTCAAATGAGGTGTCTAATCCCTAAACTCGTAGGGTACATCTCAACCTGCGTTGACTACGTAATTCTGGAATGCAAGGATTGCTTCTAAGGATCACACCCTCTACTGACTAATAGGTGAGTCCCCATCCTTGGGTTCACTCGGTGCAGAATCCTACTCCCAACTGAAGAGACACTGAACTGATTTAAGATGAACTGAACTGTTACTGATAGTATCTTTTAGCTAATTTGAACAGAGTTCACTAAATTCCATTGACTGATGGAATACCACTGAGATTACTAAGTTTTCTTGAGTCATGTAACTGACTGAATTCTAATGATCATGGCTTGAATGAGAGTATCGTGAAAATTGATACTGGCTCTAGGCATACAGCTAAATTTTTGGGTACAAGTACCCCAGGATTCGATAGCATGAAATTGACAAGACTTGACACTTCGTGAACACATAACCAATATTAACAATTCATAATACAATAAGTTGGAGATTTTATGAAACACATGGTTGTCATAATATTGTACATGGATGGAATTGCATATAGGCATGTCATACTTTCATCAACCTAATCTCATGAACATTCCATCATATACTCATAATGCACACAATATCATGGAAGTCAGTCTTGGTCATAAAGCATGCATTTATTATTTGAGTCATAATTGAGCTATAATACTCAATTTCTACCCCCTAGCCATTTTGTCAAACACCCTACATGCACAACTTAGGGCATAGGTGAAATCATCAAATTACACTTCAAAAACAATTCAATTCGTGGATTTCATCTTTCATGCTAACGTAGTTTCATGAAAACACATACATATTCCAGCTTGGGAATCATACAAGAAGATAAACATGGTTACAAACAACCCACAACATAAATATCATGTTTTATAATTTGAAAGAGGGTTCTTGGACTTCATGGATGAAAGGAATCCATAAATCAACACTTGACATACCTTAGTTCCTGATTTTACAAAGATTGACGGAGAGACTTTTGAATTTGAGTATTGAATTTGAATCCTTAATTGAAACCCCTAACTTGTTCTTGAGAGAAACTTGAGAGAAACTCTATATTTTGGGTGAAATATGGCTGAATTACGTGTTATTGGGTTTATCTAAGGATGGGAAGTTGACCCTTTTGCCCTTAAAAATGCAGATATTTAATGATAAAACTGGGTGCCGACGCTACAAGCGACGCGGTGCGTTGATGGTTACGATGCGATACTCGACACATCACGCCATGATCGCGTCGAGCCTCAGAAGTTTTGGCTTTGGCAGCCTACAAAAATGTTGACCAACGTGATTGGCGATGTGGCCCGCCATGATCGCGTTGATCCACTATTTTGGGACTCTGGACATGATCTAAATATGTTTCAAAAAATCTAAAACTTGTTCAGGAACACCTATTGACCTTCCTGATCATGAACTAATAAATTAAAGGACGTTGAGGTGGCAAAATGAGATTGCCAACTTTCAAAGGCCAATAATAGGCTAAGTTTGGGAACCTAGCTAGAATTTTCTAAGGCTGGGACCCCTTGACAAGCTTAAAAGATTGAATTAAGCTTTAGGATTTTATGGGGTATTACAATATCTCCTCCTTGAGAACATTCATCCTCGAATAAGACTGACTGAGAGGGAAGAAAAGATTAACTAACGTACATAATGAACATTAACAACTGGAACATGATTCCATGACTGACATGACTGGTAAACTGAATGTATCATACTGAGCATGCATATCTGATGCATGGCTAACTGGTTCATGAATGCCTAACTAAATATGCAATGGTAATTGATACCAGGTTTATCATGGAAATCTGGGCATAAAACTGGATAAGTTCAAGAGAGACTATTTCCTTAAATTGAAAATGCTAATAAGGCTGAAATTAATTACTACATATGTACGAGTGGAAACACGTGAATGTAACTGAGTCTGGAACGTGATACATAAGCTGGATATCATAATCTGAACTAAGTACCTTGAATACGTGGCTTACGGCTGAGGTCGAAGTTTGAGGGTCAACTTATAAGTACCTTCTTTCTCTAAACTGGATTCATTATGAGAAGAGATAATGGCATATTTTATGTCATGAGAGTTTGGGGAATTATCGTGTATCTCCCCCTTGGGAAACTATGTCCCTCGAAGAATATTGATTTTGCTGAGATATTGAGGAAAACTAGGGTGATTCACAAGGCACCTATGAACTGAATCGCGGCTGGATATTCGAGATCTGAAGCTAAGACAAAGTGATTAGACCTTACGCACTGCAACTGAGACTACTAAAAAAATTTACGTGGGTGCTGAGCATAGATGTATAAATATATACTAACTTTATCTGATTAACTGAATAACTTATATCTGAATACTGGGCGTGTAAGACTGAACTGTACTTAGTCTGGATAGCTAGACTGAGACTATAGGGTATTATACATAGGAGGTAATGACTGACTGGGTAATGTGAGGTAACTGAGCATGAGTGAGGGAAAACTGTATTAACTTAGAAACGCAATACCAGGCGTCTAATCATAATTCAGAAACATTCTGTAAACTGAGGTACTGTAATACTAATAACTGAGTAACTGATGGCCATATTCTATGGTCGGGTAATCTTGAAACTGGATTGAGTTTTTGATCTGACTACTGGACTAGGACTGGGACTGAGATTGTAGTTAAGACGATAATTGAGACTGTAATTGTAACTAAGACTGTAACTAAGATTGAATGTCGGTTTTCTATAACTGAGGGTTAGACTGGTACGAGAGTACTAAATTCTGATGGCTAAGTAACTGATAGCTGAAAGCCATGGTTCTGTAGGACTATCTGAGTCCTTTACTGAATATTGATTACTGTACTAACACTGTAATTAAGGCCAGCAGGATGTAACATTAACACTATAGATTCACTGAGGGTATACGTGGCATAATCTGAGTTTGACTGAACACTAGGAGTGAAGTCATGAATCGTGTGGGCTAAGCATACTGTAAAGCATGACATGAGTACATGAGTTATGAGCTGCACGAACTGGGTTTGGAATTTCTGAATTCATGGAACATGATCCACAACATTGGATAAACTTGGACTCCTCATATGAGGAACTTGAAACACACACCATTCTATGAAAAGTGCATAGATATAAGCTGTATTTGTAGGATTGAAATGGAAAGCATGCATAAGTATCGTGATGGTTGAAGTACAAAATTTTGCACTGAGATAGGCATGGGTCGGGAATCATCTTCCCTTATGGATTTCTTACACATACTAGTATTACTACTGGAACTTAAAGGCCTGACTTTCAGAGATTTCATAATCGGATAGTTCCTGTACACTTGTCGGGCTGTGTTAGACTGACTCACTAGGGTGGGGACTAGAAAAAGGTCCTGTTAATATTTGGTCTGACCTTAAAGTTGACTGTTATGCAAAGAGTTACAAAACAAAAAGGAAGCTCCTGAATTTGAAAAAACCTGAACATATAAATGAGGGATGTGTAATATACCAGTGGCTTCTTTAGGAGGACTTTCCTGATCCTGTCGAGACTAAAGTGCATAGAGTCGGTTTGGGCGTTGCCCACCGATAGCACTTGAATTGGCACAATTGAGTCACAATTGAGCTATAATACCTAATTTCTATCCTCCTAGCCATTTTGTCAAACACCCTATATGCACAACTTAGGGCATAGGTGAAATCATCAAATTACACATCATCAACAACTCAATTCATTGATTTCATCTTGCATGCTAACATAGTTTCATGAAAACACATAAAGATTCCAACTTTGGAATCATACAATAAGATAAAAATGGTTACAAACAACCCACAACATAAATATCATATTTTATAATTTGAAAGAGGGTTCTTAAACTTCATGGATGAAAGGAATCCATAAATCAACACTTGACACACCTTAGTTCCTGATTTTACAAAGATTGACGGAGAGATTCTTGAATTTGAGTATTGAATTTGAATCCTTAATTGAAAACCCTAACTTGTTCTTGAGAGAAACTCTATATTTTGGGTGAAATATGGATGAATAACATGTTATTAGGTTTATCTAAGGATGGGAAGTTGACCCTTTTCCCTTAAAAATGCGAACATCTAATGACTAAAAACTTGGTGCCGACGCTACAAGCGACGCGAAGCATTGATGGCTGCGACGCGATACTCGACACATCGCGCCATAATCGCATCAAGCCTCAGAATTTTTAGCTCTGGCAGCCTGCACAAATATTGACCAATATGATTGGCGACGCGGACTGCCATGATCGCATTGATCCACTATTTTGGGACTCCGGACATGCTCTAAACGTGTTTCGACAAATCCAAAACTTGTCCAGGAACACCTATTGAACTTCATGCTCATGAACTAATAAAAATACAGACCATTAAAGGACGTTAAGGTGGCTAAATGAGATTGCCAACTTTTGATGGCCAATAATAGGCTAAGTCTGGGAACCTAGCTAGAATTTTCTAAGTCTGGGACCCCTTGACAAGCTTAAAGGACTGAATTAAACTTTGAGATTTTACGGGATCTTACATTTACTACTAATCTTGTTTGTTCATTTTTGTAGGTACAGGGTGATGTAAGGGGAACATTCCTTCGACAGCCTTGGATAATTGTGACTACGATATAGGAGACTATGATTGTGGTGAAAATAGTTATGGCTACGAAGTAGATGGAGATTATGGGGGTTATGAATCTAGCCATGATCAAATGTGTGGAAGCGGTAACCAAGGTATGAATGAAGGGTATAGTAGAAGTCAATGTCTTCCTACTCTATCTATATTCAAAGGAGAATGGGATCCTAAAGTTTACCTTGATTGGGAATGGCAATGTGAAAAAATCTTCAAGGATTATGCTATGAGCGAAACCGAACAAGCTAAATAAGCCCTTAAGTACATTCAAGGTCCGACCTTAGCATGGTGTAAACTTTCAAGGACTCCTACTCAAACTTGGGGTGCCTTGCAAGAGTTCTTGAAGCCAATCTATGTGCCGAAGGGTTATACAAAGCTTTATAATAGTGATCTAAGAAGACAACCATGTTCAATATGGGCAGAAATTTGTGGAGTTCTGATATATGCTCTTATACTTGATGATCGGTTTCACACAAACTACATAACCCCTCTTATGGTTTATTATCTAGGGATACCTCGAGTGTCCAAGCACTTCCCATATGTCTTGGAAGACTATAGAGTCTTTAAGAGTGTAAAGGTTTTCTTCAATCTAGATGGGTACTTTGAAGAGGTATGGTGTGATATAATCCCCTTAGAACATGGACACTTATGCTTGGGTGTCAATTGGTTTGCACAACATAAGATTCCAAATATGCAAAATTAGCCTCAAATTGTATTAGACCAATGGGGAAACCATCTATTTCCACCTACCCTTCCCAAATCTCAAGGCAATGTGGTCACTTACTCCAAGCCAAAACAAATTGAGAAATAAAAGATTGAGAGAAGTAAGGAAGTGCAAGGTGTCAACCTAAGAGAGGAAAAAAAAGAGGTTGTGAGGAGTGAAGTGATGGGGTTTCCACCAACCGGAGCTAACAATGTTTGTCCTTCTTTTAATAAGGACATGTGTGTAGGTTCCAACATGAAAAATGGAAGAGAACAACTGATAAAAGAGAAGATTCCCTTTAAAGACTTAGCTAGGGAAATTTTAATTGAATCCAAATCTTATGGAGGGCCTTCACACCAAGGTAAAGAAGAATATGCTCAATAACTTCAAGGTAAAATAGCTAACTCTTACACTCTTGTACATGAAAATAATAATTGTGTGGCTAGTAGCCCATTGAGTATGATAAGTAGCTTACCTACATATGAGTCTAATAATTCTTTACCTCTTAGTGATGATGTATATATTGCGAGTGTGGATACACTAGTTGATCTTATTGATAACCTAATTAACTCTTTTTGTAAGACCAATTTGTGTTTACCTAGTGTTAAAGCCATTGTGTTGGATGATAGTACATCATCTTGTCGATATTGTGTTGATCAACTTATGTGAAAAACTAGTCTATCACTTGAGAATATGTATAATGTGATTAGAGAACCTCAAGTCAGTGATGAAATTGAGAATGTTGGTCAAGAAAATAGGAGTGACCCTTTGAGATTGTCTTTTAGTGAAGATCCTAATGCTTGCTTGACTTATAGGGATGATAATGTGCTTGAAACATCTTTGACACTTGATAATGTTTTTTTAGAGAATGGACTTTCATGTTCTACATCTTCTCCATGGATAGATCCTTCTCTTTTTAAGAATAACATCCTATTTGAAGATAATGAGATCACTCCAAGTGAATTACCTAGTGGTGTGGATAGCATTGTTGATATAGCTCATCTTGAGGGCTATATTCCATATGACAACCCACTATGGTGTGGCAACATTCCTCCTAAATATGAAAATCTCTTCTTGGAAGATAAGAGTATTCTTAAGGGAAAGGAATGTGAAGTCTTAGAAAGAAATAATCAATTGGGTGATGATAACTTTGATTTGCTTGAATCTTTAAGAAACCCAATTAGTGATTGTTCCTTAGAAAATGATTGTGGATGTGATTCTTTATATGACACCTCACCATTGTTTGATATTTATAAGGATGAATTGCTTACTTCTTGTGAAGGCCTAAGTAATAATCCCTTTGATATTGGTGGTGATATGTGTCCACTTGAGGATTTCTCCATTGAAAGAGAAAGTATCAATTGTTTGGAAATTTCTTCCTCTTCTACTTTGTGTGACCTTATTGTTGAGAATACTCATGGCGATGATTTTGAATCTACTAGTGAGTACATGCATGAGGGCACCCTAGTTGAAGTTGACTTGAGTAATACCTTTCTCTACTCTCCCTTTGATTTTGATGATGTTTATGCTAATGAGGAGAGTATATCATTTATTTTGGGTGAAGCTAGTGGGAAAAATGAGTGTTGTCTACACCCATGTCTATGGCCATTCTTTCCATTTGACCCTGGTGCCAAATTTCAATATGGTGATTATGGCACACCCAACTTATTGCTTGGTCCACATGATAAGTAAAGCTTGAATGAAGGTGTTGGTATCCTTCCCTATGATGGAAAGTATTTCTTAGGTATTCACAATCCACTTGAGGGACCTACAATGTGTAAGAGAAAGAACTCTAACCAAGATGAAAGGTTTTAAAAAAAAAGGAGTAGTGAAAGGATCCAAGAGAATTCACCATTATGTGTTTCTATTCTTGACCAAGATTCCACTACTTGTAGGTCAAGAAGAGGTTCTTCTCTGGAAACTACTTTGGATGAATTCCATTTATGTTATTCCCTTCTTCAATACTTGAGTGGAATTGATTACCTCCTTCTCCAAGGTGGTATCATTCTTGAGAACCCAAGAGCAAATGTGTCATTGTCTCCTTTTGGTGTTTCTTATAAACTTGCATCCTTGCTTGACACACTTGTGCTTAAATTGTGTGAATTCTAACTTGTGGATGCCAAGTTGATCATTTATTTATTGAAGAGCCCATGGATGCTAAGCACTTCTTGTCACCTTCATAGGGTTGGACAATTTGAAGTTTCTTGTGGGGCCCTTAAAAGCATGCTTACCTTTGTTAATAGAGATAAACAAACTATTAAGGGCATGACCCCATCAATGAATTTCTCTTCTTTGGGAAGTTATTTGAAAGGAAAGTCATATGTGCTTAAATTCTTTGATTCCATCCTTGTGTGTATTATGTGCTATGTCTTTTAAGCCAAATGACCTTCTTATATATAATAGCACCTTGGATGATGCTTTTACAATTGATTCCTTCCTATACTACCTCTTTGCTTATTATGATATCCATGTTATCCCTGGATTTGTTTTATGTAGAGGTAAGAAACTTATTGGTTGGTCCACTTGTTTGAATGACAATTCTATATGGGTGTTGTGGAATTTAAAACCAATTGAGGCACTACTCTTGATGTGGTCTCTTGAAGGGGTAAAGAAAAAATTGTCTTATGGCTCCTAAGGTGAAGGTAGTTTTACCTTTTGAACTATTTGATGCCATTATGACCTTTGTGATTTCTGTATATCTTGATGAAACCCATAGCCAACCCCTTTATGCATTCTTCAATAAGTTTCTAATGTTTAAAACAAGGGATCCTTCGTTATAACTTAAGTGTGTGCAACCTTGGAATGATGCTATGATTATTTGTACTAACCATAACCCTCATGTCATTAGGATGTTGTATTTGTTTGTCCTTCCTTTGGTTTGCAAGGTTTGGATTCGAGGTCGAATCCTTTTCAAGAAGAGGAGGATGATACAAGTCAAATTGCCTCCGAACCTTTGGATGAGATATGTATGATGCTCGAGGTGCTTAATGACACCTTAGTTCTTTTAAAAGATGCCACATAGAGGAATATTACCATTATGGAGGGTCAAAGGACTTTGGCGAGGTCGAAGAAGTGCAAAACGGGGCTCGGAAGCCCCATGGAAGGGTCATGCTCCCAAGGCGCTTTAGATCCACTTTTGATCCGCTCTATCATTTCAAGAGCAGGTTAAAACATCCCCTAGTGGGCCTTTTCTTACATTTGGATCACTTTTAGGCCCTAATTATGCAATATGTAGCCAAACTATAAATGCTTGGTAGTTAGGCTTATTTTCTTAGTTTTTTTATGATAATTTTTACATAATGTATTCATGAGACTCCATGAGAGTGTTTGAGTTCTTGAAAAATCATTTGTTGATACCTTGTTTAGAAACGTTGGTTGTAAGGACAATCTAATCCCCTTTGCGGTTACCATAAGAGTTAGGTGCCTATTGATAGTCATTAAGGGAGGTTTTAGGATTTGATACATCCTTCGATTGCCCTTTCGATATCAATTTCGGGTCCATCTTTCTATCTTGGTTATTCTATCCTTCTATCTTTATTTTTTGCATCTTAGATTCGAGTCCTCATGGGTCGATTTGCATTAAATACCAAATCCGTAAGCTGGAGGCAAGCTTGAAATTTATCGGGATTTACATACTACAACAAGCCTCTGATCTTCTCTAATATATGTTGAAAGCATGTGAAGGCTAGAAAACACAATCAATTATATCCATATTGCTACGGAAGTAATTATACTCAATCCTCCTTTCAATCTTGTTTGTGGTTCCGATCAAGTCAACAACAGTGGACCTAATCGAAAACACAAATAAGAAGGCATAGGATGCAATTTAAAATTCAGAAATTGTCGCCCTAGATTGAGTCCCTATTTTAACTTCAGCTTTTCTTAGTATAAGTTTTCTTGACTTACTAATCTAACTATTTATTGTCCTAAACTAACACATGGCGTACTCTTATGCTTCCACGTGGTTTATTATGGAAGCTTTGTCCTCTCTTATTAATAATACTAGAAGTGCAAGACCCATGTCAGCACGGGCCCAACAAATATGTGAATTGCAATTTTTAAGTTTTAGAATTTATCTTGAAGTAGGAAGTTTGAGCAGTAGAATGTTTTAATTAATATGAATGAGCTCAGGAGAACAAGCTTGTAGCGCACATTTTATATATATACATACATATATATATGTGTGTGTGTGTGAACATTAAGGAGCCATGTTTTGCAAAACAGTAGTGTACATATAATTTACATAGAAACAAAAAAAGAGTTGATGCATCCTTAGGTTGGGCTCTGCAAATGTATGACTGAGACCTGTTGCATGAAAGAATACAAGCTAATTATTAGAAGTTTATAATGAACATTGCAAGAAATTTAGGAAAAATAATAATAACAAATATTGGCCATCAATCGATCAATTTAACCGAAAGTAGCTGTTGTATATATCTTACACATTTGAAGTATCCAGTGAAGGGGAAAGTGGGTATTTTCTCTTGGTACAATTGGAAACTTTATCTACTACTATTAAAATATTATACCAACCAAGTCATCCAATCATATCAACAGAAAAGCAATGAAGTGTCTCTTTCTGCAACTTAATCAAATGACATACAACAGGATAATAGTAGCCAAAAGAAATTGGGAAGAAAGAGCATTAACCTTCAATCCATTTTCGGAAAGTTTTGAAACAATTGGAATATAGAAGCGAATACTAATTCATGAATCAGATTAGTATCTTAAAGTGGAAACATTCATTTTCTTTTTCAATCTGCCAATCACTTGGAGTTTAAAGTTGTTTATGCTCAAATCATAAGCGAATTTTTGCCTTAACAAATTTTACTTTTTTCCTGCATAAGGCTCTCTACATTTAGATTAAAGTTCTAGATTTGGATAAAACAATAAGCCACTCAAAAAGTTTCCCAAAGATGTCGAAGACCAGATCTAAACTCGACTATTAAACATTATTTCTCCTTGCAAATATTATATTATAGTAACTGAGAACTTCATGCTTTTTACCCCTAAGGAGCAGTAGCAGCTTTATTTATTTTAAAGTGTAAGCTCTCACACTTTCCATACCAATGTTCTTTTGTGACTATTATTTCAGTCAGGTTGCACCCACGCCTAGCAGGTTTATTATGTAAGCACAAGCAGACATTTTTCAGTATATATTATACACAACTAAGCAATTCATCACAAAAAGAACAACATGAATTCTTGAGTTCACCCAACAACATAGCTAGTATAATCTCAAAATTGTACGCAGACTTCACTCCTACCTCATGAAGCTAAATCTGGGACTTTAAGAAATTTCTAACATAACATTCAACAGAAATTTGTTTTCTTTATAGATTTGTAGAGTCCAAGAGAAATTTGTTTTCTTTGTAGATTTCTAATATTTCTAATATTCAAGAGAAATTCATTTCCTTTATAAATTTTCAACATTCAAGGGAAATTT
The DNA here is from genome assembly GCF_002878395.1 of Capsicum annuum. Taxonomy (NCBI): domain Eukaryota; kingdom Viridiplantae; phylum Streptophyta; class Magnoliopsida; order Solanales; family Solanaceae; genus Capsicum; species Capsicum annuum. The sequence continues at coordinate 16,227,015 of NC_061122.1, read as the reverse complement.
GTTTCATGTGATAATGAGGAACACGAATACTCTAGTTCGGAGGTGTGAGAGGTTAGCTATGAATAGTTTTAGGCGAGGTGGAGATAGGCCAAAGAAAGATTGGAGAGAGGAGGAGGTAGATCAAAACCAATTCTATACATACAGTATACTTGTTTGAAGAATACAAGTGGTAGAGACACTGAACAATTAGAAATCTTATCATCCCATTGAAGTCAAGATTGTTCACTGTACATTTTTCAGCCGAAAGAACATAAAAAAGTCAAGCATCTAGAAAAAGCAATAGATTGGGTAGCATTACAAAGAATTTAGTCATTTGGATATTTTCATAACTTTCTTTGGAGCAAGCTAGTAAAGTATTATGCACATATAGGAAGGAGTATGGCCTTCACCACAGCCTAACTTGGGACTTTAAACATCGTCTTATATATGGAAATCGAACGGTGCTATACTTGTTGGATTGAAACTATATGACTTGACTTGAGGGAAAAGGAAAAGAAAAGAGAGAGTAGTATTTATGCTTTAGTTCTGTAATAGTACCTAGTAAAGAAAGTTTCTATTTATCAAAAAAGAACATTTCACACAATGTTAGTCCAATCTACCCACAACAGAATACAATAATAACTTAAACTATAACCAACAAATATGCCAAAAACACACAAAACATGTAAGCAAGCATACCACGCTCCAATTCTTTGATCCGAGCCCGCAAAAATGCATTATCATTCAAATTTCCATCCATGGCTGGAAAAAAAAAGAGGGGGGGGGGGGGGGGGGGGGAGAAAAAAAAAAAAAAATTAGACATAAAAGAAAACAAGATTAATTAGAGAAAAAATTAAATGAAGCGTTAAAGAAAGTAACCTTAAAAGGAGTTGTTTTATCTTCTCGCTGGAACTTCTTCTCGGTGTTGACTGTTTCATCATCACTTTCAACACTTTGAGCACTAATGAAAATCTCAATCCAAAAAGTCTGCCTTCTCTACCTCTTAATCTGATTGTTTTCAATGTGTAGTGCATCTGACAAGTTTGATTTTAAGGATTTTATTTTATTTTGATTCATGAAATTAGATTTTTTTTTTTTTGTGGTAAAAAAATTATACTGCCCTCTTCATTCCCTATTCCTTTCCATTCTGATTATTAGGAAGCTAGGAGATTTAGTGAAATCTTATTTTTGTCTTCCGTATCTATGTAAAACTTAAAGGAGACAAGTTATTTATACCATGTACATGAATTAGATAACCATATAACATTTGTGTGTATCAAGGAAGTAGATAAAAACTGCTTACAATTTCTTTGAGATCGAGAGCAGCACGTTTGAAATTCTCAAATATAGAAACCAATATGACACCATCAAATAAAATCAAGGCACGCATAGCTATGAGGCCAATTTCCACAGTTAGCCATTCTAATCTTCACAATTAGCTATTCCTAATTAACTCTTTTTTAGTCCACTATATTAATATGAGATAAAATTCATCGTCTGAATTAGTACCCCATCTGTTTCATTTTAGTTGACTTTTATTGACTTGACAAGATACGTATCTTAGTGAAATGAAATGAAGAGAGTAAGGTCTGATTCAAGCAAACTAAAACATTAAAAGGTCAGACCGATGCACTAAGCTCCTTTTATGCGCGAGATCGAGGAAGGTTCAAGCCACAAAGGTCTATTACTGTAGACAGTCTTACGTCGCATTTCTGCAAGAGACTTCTTCCATGGCTCAAATCCCTAAACTCCTCCTCACATAGCGGCAGAGCTTAATATCTAAATATCAATACAAAAAGCAGCCAGAGATTTACTATTTTTTTTTTCAATTCATACAAAAATTCATATATCCATATAGATATGAGCATATAATGTAACCTGAAATAAAATATTTCCCAGTCTTGACCGGATTGCATCAGGGATCTACTCTTAGCCCGTTTTTGTTTGCTTTGGTTATGGATGTGTTGACGCGTCGTATCCAAGGGAGTTACCCTGGTGTATGCTTTTTGCAGACGATGTGATTTTGATTGACGAGACTTGGGGGTGTGAATGATAAATTAGAGGTGTGGAGACAGACCCTTGAGTCTAAAGGGTTCAGGTTAAGTAGGAGCAAGACCGAATATTTGGAATGTAAGTATAATGTCTCGAAGGAGGTGGATGAGGTGGTAGTAAGGTTGGATTCTCAGGTGGTGTGTAAGAGGGATAGTTTCAAGTACTTAGGGGCCATGATTCGGGGGAATGGTGAGATTAACGAGGAAGTCTATCACCGGATCGGGGCGAGATGGATGAAGTGGAAGCTCGCCTCGGGGGTGTTGTGTGATAAGAAGGTGTCGCCCAAGCTTAAAGGCAAATTTTATAGGGTGACGGTCCATCCGGCCATGTTGTATGGAGCGGAGTGTTGGCCTGTCAAGAACTCTCATATTCAAAAATTAAAGATGGCGAAAATGCGGATGTTGCGTTGGATGTGTAAGCTTACTATGGGGGATAGGGTTCGGAATGAGACTATTCAAGATAAGGTTGGTGTGGCTTCGGCGGAGGACAAGATGCGGGAGGTCCGTTTAAGATGGTTCAGACATATGATGAGGAGGGGCACGGATGCTCCAGTTCGTAGGTGTGAGAAGCTTGCTTTGGATGGTTTCAGGCAGGGCAAGGGTAGGCAAGAGAAATACTTGAGAGAGGTGATTAGGCGGGACATGGAGCAGTTACAACTTACTGAGACATGACCCTAGATAGGAAGACCTGGAGGACGCATATTAGGATAGAAAGCTAGTGACTTTTTTGGTAGGTAGGATAGGGTTTTACTTGGCCGGTGCAGTATTCTTATTATGCTGCATTACGATTGCTTACTATTCTTTGTTTACTACTCCTTATAGGTGGCGTATTTATGTCATGTCATATTGTTCCATACTTTGTGTACGTTTTTTATGACTTATTTTATCTTGAGCTGGGGGTCTATCAGAAACAGCCTTGCTACTTCTTCGGAGGTAGTGGTATGGACTGTGTATATCTTACCCTCCCCAGACCTCACTATGTGGGAATACACTGGATTTGTTGTTGTTGTTGTTGTTGTTGTTGAATGTAACCTGAAATGACCATGGCGAAACCACAACCTCCACCCCAAACATCCTTCCATGATCGATCATCAATTGCATTCTCTGGCAACTGAACTTCCACCGGAGAAGTTAACAGCGACTTATGTGACAATACCCCAGGTAAATATCCCCACACTAACACCTTATACATCTTCTCTTCCACCATTTTCACTCTTTTTCGCTTGACAATATCAATATATGTCTAATACAAGCCCCCTAGCTAAATACGAAAAGCAAAGTGTTCTAATACAAGGAAGTAAAAGTCGGAATGAACAATCAACACAGTAACATATAGTTCAAACCGGAATCAAATTTATAAGCACGCTCAAAATTAACACTACCACAACAGTAACATATAGTTCAGAGCTGAATTTATCAGAAATTAAGCGGCGAGATGAAGATTCCCAAAATTTTCCAATTTACATAGCTTCAATTTATTAGAAATTAAGGAGGTGAAATGAAGATGATTTACCAGAAATTAAGGGGGAGAAAAAATATAAATTTGGGAGAAATGTTCCAACGGGAAAGAAAGGGAACGCGTGGAAAGAGTCAGCAGATATTTCTATTATTGAGATTGATGGTATTTATAAGTGTGTGGTAGCAAATTTGTAGTGGGTACACCTATAATTTTGTATATATATATGTATATATTAAAATAATTATATTATATTATTATATAATAGTAATGAAGTAAATGACTAAATTATCCTTAGATAAATTTATTATGCAATTTTTATTCCAGGACGAAACCAACCTTTCTATATTATAGAAATATAGATACCATACGTTATCTATACCATTATAGAATTAAATACATGTATAATGCATCCTCATACATTACAATTTATACCGCTACGTGTAAACAAATTTTGTACCGATCTCATTATACATTTGTTCAGACTATATGCACTGATTTCATTATACATTTGTTCAAATTATATTATTACTAGTATAAGGTTTGCACATACATGTAAAAATATTATATGAGGTTGTTTTTTTATCTGTTTTGGTTGTATGCTACTATGTATAAGTTTTATTATACATGTATTAACATTGCAATACAATTGTATAAGGTTTACACATACGTGTGAAACTGTTGCATCAGGATGCATTTTCGTTTTTGTTTTGACTTTCTTCTTCTATGTATAAGATTTCATTGTACATTTGTTCAGATTATATACTGATTTAAAATCTTATACATAAAAGCATATTGCCAAAACAAATAAAAGACAACATTTAATTAGACTTCATCATGTTAATTTCCTTTTGTCTCTTTTTAATTATTGAATAATTCTATATACATTTCTATATTTTTTTTACTAAAAATTCAATAATTCTATATACATTTTCTATATTTTTTTTTACTAAAAATTACATATATATTATGTAAAAGTGAAAGAAGATATCGTCTAGATTTTTTCAATTTCTATACCAAATAGATTTTTTAAAAATATATATATATATATTGTTGTGAAGTATTGAATTTGAATTTAAGTTACTAATTTTAAGCTTTCAATAAATCACAACATATATTAATGTCGTTAATTAAGTCATTGAATAATGAAATCTGATATTATGCTTACATAAATATAGACAAAACGGTTTCCTCATACATTAGAGCAACGTATGAGGATCAGTCACATGTATATATATTTTTTCCAAAATTGGGAGAGAGCAAGAGCTTAAGGGATATTATGTAATAAGTTTGATTAAGGAAGGGATTTATGTTGTTTACACATATTTTAAACTAGTGGTTTAATCAAAACCATAATTAAAGTTTCATTTATCGGATAATACTAAGTACAATTATATTGATATATTACTAGATTAATCTTTGTGGAGATGATCTTACTTGAGAAAATTGAAGGAAGGTGTCTTTTAAGTCTTGAATGAAGGATTGGTGACATTGACCAACAGATAGGGTCAAACATCATTAGGAAACTTGATTAAGTTAATTATTGACTTGATTAATATTTTCAAAACTTTCTAATCTTTTCAAAAATACAAATCAACCCAACCCACACCCCTCTTCAATCCAAATCAACCACTCTTTCCTCTCTCTCCAGCTTCTCTCAACTCTCTCCCAACCAACAGTTCTGCAAAATTTCTCCCTTCAACCCTCGACGACTTCTACCTCCGGTGACAAATAGTTAGGCTTCGAGTTCCCCTCTTTTCTCCCTTCAACCCCCGACGACTTCTACCTCCAGCGACAAATAGTTAGGCTTCGAGTTCCCCTCTTTAATTCAATCAACATGTCGCTCATCCCTCTCTCGACAATTTCTCTCAACTCTCTCCCAACCAACTGTTCTGCAAATTTCTCATTTCAATCCTCAGCAACTTCAACATCCAACTACAAATAGTTGGGCTTCGAGTTCCTTTTTGACTTCGACCTTCAATCGACGTAACAACCTTACTCTCCGGCCACAACAGCTTCAAATTCTTCATCGTTCCTTTTCTTCTTTCACAGGTAAAAATTTATGGCCTTTTTAGTTTTGAAGAAAATGAAGAACTTGAGCCAACTTCTCTTATAGTATTGGTTAACAATTTCAATATTTGTTGCACTAATTTAAAATGCGGTCTAAAATGGCCTTTTTATTATTTGTGTTTATAAAAATAAAATGACAATTTGGTTTGATTTGTCCTATTCTTGTTCTTCGTAAAAATGGTGAAATTGTTGTTTTTGTTAAACAAAATCGTGCTACTATTTTTTGTTTCCTCCGATAGATTACCCATTTGGTGCAACATATTAACCATCTGATGCAATAGATTTATTATATGATGCACCAGATCAATCATCTAATGCACCAGAGACCATCAAATTACAATTCTGATACAACAGATTAATAATCTGATGCAACAGATTAACTATTTGATGCAACAATTTTACCATATGTTGCAACAGATTAAGCATCAGATAAAAAATCTAATGCAACTAATTAACCATCTGGTGCAATAGAAGAACCATCAGATTAATGATCTAATCCAACAGATGAACCTCTTGTTGGATAAAATCCCATCAACTCTTCCTACAGGAAATGTCCAAGACTTATTTTTCCAACTGATCATTTATCTACCACGATAGACGACCCTACGTTGGAAGAAATCTACACAATATTGATCGTTGATAATTGTTCCAGCAGATCACTCATGTGTTGCAACAAATGTGTGACCCGTTGCACAGACCATTCATCTTTCTTAGTAGATGAATGATATGTTTTGTATTATCGCAATAGATTACTCAGTCGTTGCTGCAGGTTAGTTAACTGCTCTGACAGATCACTCATATGTTACAATAGATGTGTGATCTGTTGCACAAACCATTCATCTTTCTCAACAGATGAGTGATATATTTTATATTATTCCAATAAATTATTTAACTGTTCTAATAGATCACTCATATGTTGCAATAGATGATGTCACAACAGTTGTGTTATCTATTGAACAAACCATTCATCTATCTTAAAAGAAAAATGATATGTTTTATATTGTTTCAACAGATTACTCATCTGCTGCAACAGTTTGGTTATATGTTGCAATAGATATACTACCTGGTGATCTGTTACAACTGTTATTTTACTGTTTTGCTTGTTTGATTTACTGTTATCCTTTTTTAACGATGCATTAATCAACAATAATATATTATTTTATGTTCCTGCTAATTTTAGATAATAGGTTCCCAAAAGAATAGAAACTGAATCAAGTCCAAGTAAAGGAACAAGTGAAGCAGCTAGGCTACATCCACCACTTTATGAGCTTGCTTTACAAGCGTTATCTCAATCGGGAGCAGAATATGATAAACATGGGGAGGAGGGATATTTTAAAAGAGATGATGCAGATGCTAATAGCACTTCCACCAAAGAGCTAGTCAAAGACTTCAGCATTGATCGTTATCCTGTGAGAATACAGTGTGATGGTACCGCAGATTTAACGAGTGATTTCGTGGTTAAGTCAGCCATGGAAAAATCTTTCGACGCCTTCAGAAAAATACTTCGAGAACAAAAATTGGGTGCTTATTTCAGGGACAGCTGCTTTGGGAAATATCTTGATTTGCCGGAGGACAATAATGCTCATTCCCAAATAAAAATGGTATATGAACTACTCAAGCATAGGTTTATGTATGAAAACAAAGATAAGATGGAAGAGGTATGGATAAATTACTGTGGCATGCTTGTTTGTTTTGGTTGGAAGGAGTTTGCCATAGTTACTGGACTAAAATGTTATCCTCCTTCTCAAGTTATACCTATTCTAACCCCAAAAAAGCACCCCGCACACTCAAAAAAGACAAAGTAAAGTCGTGTGATCGTGATGATCTAGTGTCCATTATTGGTCCAAACTTCAAAAATAAAAATTTGATAGAAGCGTTGAAAGGTAAAGGACTTTCAAAGAATCACAAGCAGTCATTGTGCTTGGTTTGGTTTGTACATAATATTCTTTAGGCGTGAGACGTTAACAACAACATAAGCCTCGATTTAATAAAGCTCTCCGAGGATCTTAATGCGTTTAATAGCTATCCTTGGGGGTATGAAAGTTTCAAAATGACTGTCAAATATTTGTTGACTCCGTTAGTGCCAACGACAGTCAAATTATATGGCTTCCTATAGGCTTTCATGGTAAATGTTTCTTTCTTTTATTATGATATCATTCATTTTTTTTGCTCAATAATGGTTTTGATTTATTGGTGTTATTTTATAGGCTTGGGCGTTTGAAGTCATTCCATATTTGAGACAACAAGTGAACTACTAGGAAGGAGTTTCCTGTCCAAGAATCTTGAGATGGTTGTTGGCCAAAACTGATAAAAGTGGAAAATTTCTTGATTTCTTCAACCCCCGAAGGGTGCAGTAAGTATAATTATAATTAATTTTTTCTTTTAATTAATGATTTTTTTTGAATGATCCAATCATCGTTCTAATATATGTAATGATTTATGTTAGATTGTGCATCCGTCGCTAGTTCCGACTAAACGAAAGTTGAAGATGTCATTTTTTATTAATTTACGGTCTGTGCAAACTTTATCGAACCCTAAGGTCATCGACAGAATAAAAAGGAAATTATTTGAAGCAACAACCATTACAAGAAAAACTATTTTGGAAGGTGGGCTTGTTGTTGTTGTTGATGGTCTTAGTGGTGATGGAGTTGTTGGTGGTGATAGTGGTGCTGCTGTTGGTGCTAATGATGCTCCTCTTACAGAATTTAAAGCAAACCATTATGAGTATGATCATACTAGTTATACAGATTTTGCCTCTCTCAGCGAATGTTCTGCCTGCAAATGTCAAGACTGCAGGACAAATCATGATGTAGTGATTAATGTTATTAATACATTAACTACCTCTGTAAAGGAATTGACATCTAAGAGGGGTCTCATTCTATCAAAGAGGATTTTATTTCCATCCACTCCATTAGAGATTAGGGCTAAGAGGAGAAGGAGAGTGATTTCCAGGGCATTATCAAGCATCCAAAAAAGCAAAATTACAACTCCTCTTTCTGCGTGTTGCACTGAGCAACGTACAATGTCCAAAGGAGAGCAGCACAAGCTGAAGAAGGTGAATATATTATATGTCTTCCAACTGACAAAACAAACAGACACATATCTGTTTCAACAGATGACACATCTGCTAAAAATTATCAAACAGATATATACATCTGTTGTAATAGTTGACTAACCTATTGCACCAGATACTTTATCTGGTGCAATATATGTCTCATCTATTTTAGCAAATCAAACAACTATTCGTACCGCTTTTATTTGTACCAATAGATGACCTATATACTGCAACAGATGATTCATATGTTTCAACGGATGGTTTATCCATTCGAAATTATCACACAGGGTCTTCCTCATGTAGAAATTTGTCTCAATAGTTGATTCATTATTGCATCAGAAATATCATTTGCTTGGAATAATTTAAAATGGGAGGAAGACCTATTTAATTTACTAGAAGAGATGAGTTATTCTTTTTTATTTTGTTGTATCTCCGTGATTAGCATTGACCAATTATGGCTTTCCAGGTGGATGTAGAAGAAGATACAGCTGAACAGCATTGACAATATGCTACTCTTTTTATAGAAATACGGAGAACAGAAAGCGCAGAAATCGTACGTAAGCGACAATAAAGATCCATGACGAGCAAAGCCAAATTCCATAGCATCAGATGAAGAACAACTTTCCCATACTGAGTAGATCTTTATAGCTTGATCTTGTCAAATCAAAGCAATCCTTGTCAGTATACTTAAATTGTTGTTGATATATTTGTTGAGATCTGTACCCATAATAATTTTTTTACATTTGATTTATTCGTTAACTTATTTCAGCTAATTTATGAAGGGTTCGATTTATTTTATATTGTCTACGAATTTTATTTATTCCTTAGATTTGAACTTATTAATTGAAAAGGAATACTAGATTCAAATATTATAACAGATAATGTATCTGTTGCAATAGACGACACATCTATTGGAAAAATCAAACTGATTTAGACATATGTTACAACAGGTAGGTGATCTGTTGGAATTTATCAAACAGTTCTTCTCACTGTTGCAACAGATGAACTTTAGATAAAACCATCGAGATAATGCAACAGATGACCAACCTATTGCAACAGATAAACTATATGTCAGAACAGGTATGATAACTGTTACAACGGATGGAGAATCTGTTGCATTATAAAAATTCAAATTTTATTGGATATAAAAAAATTGCCACTACGTGTAAAAAGGTTAAAGTGAATTGAATTGAAATAAAAAAGGCGCAACCCATCGACGGTGTTTAGTTCAAACACCTAAAATAAGATAGGCATCAAGTAGACAGTGTTCATTTTAAACACGTAAAATAAAATAGGCATCAAATATGTCAGTGTCAATCTGGCACATTTCGCTGACTTGCCGTCACTTGGCCCCCAACGGTCATTTTTCCCCCCATTGTCTTATATATTCATCTTCCTCCTAAAATTTAACCCTGAATTCCCAAATCTTCTTCTTCATCGTTATCTTCTTTTATCTATTCAAATTATTTCTTTCCTTTTTTCAACTGAGCTTGACAATGTCGAGCGCATCTTCCACTATTTTTTGTGATAAAGATTTTTGATATTGTAAGTGCGGTCATGAAGCTCTGTTAAAGACTTCTTGGACTCAACAAAATCTGGGTCGTAGGTTTTTTACTTGTATGACTTCAAAGGTAATATTTTTTTATTTAATTAATTGATTAATTATTGACTTTTAATTATTTTATAATTGTGTTTTCTTTTTTATAGAAATTGGGTGGATGCGATTACTTTGATTGGTATGAAGAACGACACCCTTCACAAGCAAATCGTGTAATCTGGGGTTTGTTGAACAAAGTCAAGGCTTCTGAAGAGAAACAAAATCAAGCAAGAAGATATTACATTGTTGTCGTTATTGCTACTGGTTTGGTGTTATTGGGCACATGGATATTCAAGCCTAATTGCTGAAATTTTCATGGTGGTGTATATATTTGCTACTAGTTTCCTGTTGTCGAGCACATGGATATTCAAGCGTAACTGTTGGAAAATATCAAAAAGATTTAGGCATATGTTGTAAAATTTAGGTCATCTATTAGAAATTATCAAACAGGTCTTTCCACTGTTGCAATAGATTAGACTTAGATTATTAGATTATTCATAGAAATAACATTATCGTAATGCAACAGATGACCAACCTGTTGCAACAGATAAACTATCTGCCAGAACGGATTAAAGATACTTTACAATAGATTTACAATCTAATCTGTTGCATTATAAAAAACTCAACTTTCATCAGAAAAAAATTATTGCTACTACATGTACATGTAATAAAGTGAAGGGTGACTTGAAATTTAAAATTTCTATTTCACAGGCTCTTCTATATACACAGGCTTCAAGCGTCCAGTTAGTACCCTATAAGCCCAGACCTCTTGCAGGTTTTCCACAGCGTTGTCACACAAAAAAGTCATTAGCCCGACCATTTCTGTGCCGGTCAGCAAACATTCGATGTGTGCAAGAGCGTGCGAGCCGCTCGCTTTAGCGGCATCATCTTTTGGAAGGATCATTCCCCTGTTGTGACCTTTAAAATCCCATGATTTCTTCATCAATACTTCCTTTGGCAAATTATTCATCAGTTTACTCTCCCTCAACAAGATGGGCAACAACACAATCAGTGGCTCCACGAGGAGAAAAATATTAAAATTGTCAACGAGAGGTACGTTGGAGTCATAAACATTGATCTTTCCCTCCTCGAGTAGTATCTCAACAACCTGATAATGGATGTCATTTACGCTAATGATTGTAAGAATTCTTTTTGCCTCGGTCTAGCTCTTGTCATGTGGATTCGGCCTGTCCCCTCTAACATATCTTAACATTTCTTATTCTTCCAAGACCAACGTAGGAACTAGGAAATCAAATCTCATGCCAAGGGATGACGCATCTCCATTGAGTTGATCGTACCTATCCTTGAGTTTCTTGTAGAAGTCGAGGTCCATTATCCTATCAGTAACATCATAAGCTTCCCGGTACATTAATTGTTTTTTATTCATGAGGCAGAGAATTATGTCAACATGCTGTGAGATAAGAAGTCAATTTTTAAATAGGTTAGTAATTGTAAAGATGCAATGGATGGTCCATATATTGGATAAGGTTCTATGAATCAATAATCCAACGCAACTTATGCAACAGATGGATAATAAGTTGCAACAGAACCACTACTAGTTGCACCAGTATACCCAGCTGTTACAACAGATGTGAAATCTGTTACATAGCTTCTTCTTCATGGGGTAGATTAGAAGGGCAAGGTTAGTTAAAGTAAACTTGCCTTGTCCTCATACGACTTATGCATATCAGTCATATTTTGGAAGTCTTGAGGGGGGGAAAGGAAGGCCTGGGGTAATCTGGTGCGCCTGGCTTGATATTCTTGGCCTGTCGCAGATTCCTCTCCTCTTCGGCACCAATTTCTTCATATATGTCCACCTTCTTGATTGGCCCCTGAACTTCAACAGCTTTTGGAGTGGGAGCAATTGCAATTTCTTTTGATTTTCGAGTGGAAAGTACGTCTCTAATTGCTCTTTTCTTTCTCCTAACCAACGTTGTAGGAGTGTGTGACTCCTTCACCTTCTTGGATGGTATGACACACCTCTTGTATTTAAATATCTCGATAGCTTTAGAGATAACCTCTAATTTTTCAAAGAGTTTATCCTGTCTGTCCTTGCACTCATCGCATTCGCAACGAGAACACGAGGGTTAAGAGGGGTGAGAGGGACCTGTGTAAGGGCGAAAAGGGGTGTTTTCAAACATATTTATTCTTTATTGAGCATCAACATGCTCATCATCACGAGTGGTAGCAGCATCAGCATGCCTACTACCAACACCAACAACTCCACCAGAAGAAGCACCCGGATCTGCCTTAGTAAAAGGTTGGTCATGAAGAGCCTCGACATTAGGTTGACCTTGCCTAACTGCTCTTCTTATGACTGTTGCTCCAGCCAATTTCTTCTTTATTAACTCCACCGTTGGGTCTGCTATAGTATCAACATGACCTAGAGTAATATAAGAAGTCATCACTGACTCCTCCTCAGTAGGCACGATCCATGGATGAATAACCTATAAAAAAATAGATGCATTTAAATCATATAATATAATAATTTTCACAGTTGGGCTATGTTTTAAAAAAAAGACCCATTTGTTGCATAGTTTGCAGTATATGGTTAAAATCTGTTTGAGTCTAGTTCAGAGAAACAAAGCAACACATGGATAATCTAATGCAAAATATCAATCATATGTTACAACAGTTGCACAAGATGGGTAATTTGTTATACAACAAATGATCTGTACATCACAACAGATGAACAATATGTTATCAGATTAAACATTTGTTGCATAATTTACAGTAGATGGTTAATCTTTTAGGAGTCGAGTTCAGAGAACCAAAGCAACATATGGGTAATCTGATGCAAGATATATACTGTAGCAACAGATGTCCCATCTGGTGCATCAAATATAACATCTGCTACACCAGATATAACATATGTTCAATATCTTTCTTATCTTTGAGTAGAATTATTTTACTTGAAGAAGACGTACTGCATCATCCGGAGGGTTAAAGAGATCGGCCTCCTTAATATTGGTGTTGCTCTTTGCAGTCAACCACCTAAACATCCTTGGATGAGAAACCTCATCAGTTAATCCATTAACTGCTTTTGGAGGGGAGGAATGACTTCAAATGCCCAAGCCTAAAAAATGTAAACAGGAAGCAAGCAAAAAAAAAATCATAATAACTATATTCAATATAAATTAATGGATAAGTAAAATTAGTGATTAATTTTACCATGAAAGCCTAAGGAAAGCCGTATAATATGGTCGTCCCTGAGGATAGCTTTGTCAGTAAATATTGGACAGTCAAGTAGAAGTTGTCATATCACCAGGGATGATTGTTGAATTTATCAAAATCCTCATCACGCGCCAACAAATCATCTTCTATGACCTTGTTGACGTCTCTTGCCAATATAACTGAATGGGCAAACCAAACTAAGCACAATTGTTCCCTGTGTTGACAGATCTCAAGGATAAAACCATACCAGAGCACAATTGTTCCCTGTAGTGCTCTGGTATGGTTTTATCCTTGAGATCTGTGAACAAATTCGATGCTTTGTAGCCACGTCGAGCAATGTCAAGCAACCCATTTATTTTTTCCTTGCATTTTCTTGCCTTGGATCTTTTGCGGGGTGGTGGTCCTTCTGGACGATGGAATATCAAGCCCGTCACTATGGCAAACTATTGCAAGCCAAAAAAAACAAGCATGTCACAGTAATTGATCCAGATTTCATCCATCTTTTTTTTGCCCCCTCCTTCAGATCTTTATCATCCTCCGCATACTTGATCCTGTGCTTGAGAAGACCATATACCATCGTCATAGGGAACCGGATACGGGCAGAGGGGTCCTCAGGCAGCTTGAGAAAGCGTCCAAAGCAGCTCTTCTTAAAAAGTCCGTCTATGTTTTCGTTCTTCATAATTTTCATAAAATGTTCAAAAAATTTCCCCATCTGACATTTAAGTACAATTTGACCAGTTAGTTGTTTTCCTTCTAGGTCATTTATCGGCATCACAACTTGAAACCTGTCAATATAAAAAGTTTTGACAGAATCATACTGGGATGTCGATATTAACTCACGCCCCGTTGGTGATCCATTATCATCATATAGATGATCATCCTCTTTCTCTTTCTAACTCTCTAATTCCTTTTCTTTCTCACTTTCATTTTCTTCATCACCATCTACAGACCCTTGTCCACCTCCCTCAATGTTGTTTTCACATCGCTCCTCATCTTTACTTTTCACTGACTGAGATCATTCAGGAAGCTCCTCCAAATCCCTCTGTACTGTAGCCTTTTTTTTGAGTGGTCAGACGTTGATCCACTTTCACTTTCTTTTCTTTTGGGGAGACATGTTTTACCTACAGAAAAAGAAAAAGAAAAATTACATTACATTTGATGTATGCATAGATTTTAAAAAATACATTACAAACACCATGAATACTGACACACCAACAGCCACCACCATAAACACCACCAACCAATGCCAATAAATAAACAAACACCACGAATACCGACACCATCAACCAATGCCACCACTGGTGCCACCACGATGATGACGACGACCACCAACACCAACACCACAAACACTATCAACTATACCACGACAGTCAACGGAATACTGCAACGGAAACTAGGGATTTCTCGAGTTCTTCCTATGATTTTACCATCAAAACTTAAAATTGTAAACCCATTCTCGAAGATAATATAACTAAAAGTTTTATTTTTCATCATTAACTTAAAAGCCCTTATGTTTTAGGCAAACAAATAAATATAGAGCTCTTCTCGAACTCTGTTGCCTACGAAGACAAAGAAAATGACTGATACACGCAAGAATAAAGTCGAAAATAATGCCTATATGGTCAAAAATGAGAAGAAAAACGATCTGTTCTGGAGGGTTGAGCAAATTTGTTGAGTAGTTATTGTTTGTACTATATTGTTGAGTGAGAATGAGAGAGAAAGAGCCAGACCTCGAGATTTGAAATGATGAAACGTTTTGTATGGGTTGATTTATATTTTGGAATAGAATGACAAGTAGTTTTGAAAATGTTAATTTGGTCCGAAATAATCTTAATTATTTTTAAAATCATAAAATATATGCGTAATTTTTAATCCTCTCATCATGCAATTTCCAAAAGAGTAATTCAATTGAAATTATATAAAAACAATAGATGTTGTAGTTGACCGAGTACTCTAGGAGATGACCCTGTGAAAACTCACCTATGGTCCTAGATTAATCAATTTAGGTACTATTAGTCTAACATATGAACTCAATTGAAATTGTAAAAAACAAATGTTCAACATGTTGCGTCATATTTCTTATATGTTGTAAATTATCAATCAGATTAGGTAACAACAGATTATGAATATGATGTAAATTATCAAACAGATTAAGTCATCTGTTGCTACAGATTACCTATCTGTTGTAAATTATCAAATGGATTGTCATATGTCACAACAGATTACCCATATATTGTAAATTATCAAATAGACGCTGCCATCTGTTGTGGCTGACCCTATGAGAACTCACCCATAGTCCTATATTATTCAATTAAGGTATTAGTACCCTAGTGCTAGATTAATCAATTAAGGTATTAGTCTAACATATGAGGTAGTAAGAATCGGTTCAGCTCAAAGTGATCGATCGATGACTCTATCGGAAGGAATGCAGTACCGTCTCATTATGCAATTGACAAAAAACTCAATTAAAGTTGTAGTTGATCCTATGAGAACTCACCCCTAGTCCCAGACTATTCAATTAAGGTATTAGTACCCTAGTCCTAAATTAATCAATTAAGGTATTAGTCCAACATATGAGGTAGTAAGAATCGATATGGCTCAGAGTGATCGATCGACGACTCTGTCAGGAGGAATGCAGTACCGTCTCATTATGCAATTTTCAAAAGACTTAATTGAAGTTGTAGTTGACCCTATGAGAACTCACCCCTAGTCCCAGACTATTCAATTAAGGTATTAGTACCCTAGTCCTAGATTAATCAATTAAGGTATTAGTCTAACATATGAGGTAGTAAGAATTGGTTCGGCTCAAAATGATCGATTGACGACTCTGTCAGGAGAAACGCAGTACCATCTCATTATGCAATTGCCAAAAGACTCAATTAAAGTTGTAGTTGACCCTATAAGAACTCACCCCTAGTCCTAGACTATTCAATTAAGGTATTAGTACCCTAGTCCTATATTAATCAATTAAGGTATTAGTCTAACATATGAGGTAGTAAGAATTGGTTCGGCTCAGAATGATCGGTCGCCAACTCTGGTCAGGAAGAATGCAGTACCGACTCATCATGAAATTGTCAAAAGACTAAATTGAAGTTGTAGTTGACCCTATGAGAACTCACATTCAATTAATTTATTAGTCTAACATATGAACTTAATTGAATTATATATAAACAAATGTTCAACTCGTTGCAACAGATGTCTTTTCTGTTGGATCAAATCAACCAGATTATGTAATCTGTTGCAACATATTATCCATCTGTTGTAAACTATCAAACAGATTAAGTCATTTGTTGCGACAGATCATGAATCTATTGTAAACTATCAAATAGATTAAGTCATCTGTTGTGACAGATTACCCATCTATTGTAAATTATCAAATAGGCGTTGTCATCTATTATAGTTGACAGTATTAGAACTCACCCCTAGTCCTAGATTAATTAATTAAGGTATTAGTTGAACATATGAGGTAGTAAGAATCGGTTCGGCTCAGAGTGATCGAGCGACGACTCTTGTCAGAAGGAACGCAGTCCCGTCTCATCATACATTTGCCAAAAGAATAAATTGAAGTTGTAGTTGACCTTATGAGAACTCACCCCTAATCCCAGATTGTTAAATTAAGGTATTAGTTGAACATATGAGGTAGTAAGAATCGGTTCGTCTCAGAGTGATCGATCGATGACTCTTGTCGGGAAGAATGCAGTACCATCTCATCATGCAATTGCCAAAAAACTCAATTGAAGTTGTAGTTGACCCTTTGTGCTTATTCACCCATCCCTAATTCTACCTAGATTAGTGTAGGTACTATTATTAATCTTAACATTAAGTTAATGAGAACACATTTCAACTCAGAGTGATCGATCAATGACTCAAGTCGGGATGAACGCAATACTAACACCATGCAAATGCAACGACTCAATTGGATTTGTAGTTAACCCTGTGAGCTCATTCATTCATCCCTCGTTCCACCAAGATCGATGTAGGTACTATTATTAATCTTAACATTAAGTTAATGAGGAGCTCATTCTTTCATCCCTAGTTCATCCTAAATCAATTGCAATGAAATCTGTTGCAACAAACAACTGAGTTATTGGAGAATTTCAAACAGATAACAATATCTGTTGCAACAGATGACATTTCTTATTTAATTATCAAATAGACATTTGCATCTGTTATGATGATGGCTGAGCTATTAGAAATTTTCAAACAGATATTGATATCTATTGTAACAAATGACGTTTCTGATTTAGTTATCAAATGACATTTCCATCTGTTGTCACAGATGACTGAGCTATTGGGATTTCTCAAACAGATATCTAAATCTGTTGTAACAGACGACATATCTGTTTGAAAATTATTTTGTTTTCTTTTAATTTTAAAGCAAGCTACTATCCGAGTAGATAAAGTAGTAGTACTATTAAAGGCGGTAAAAAATATTTCTTGGATAACTAAAAAATCTCATTGAGTAGTGTTGTCCTGTCTTTTCAATGTCACCCGTTTTCTTTCTCGTGCCCCGCAAATTATTAGTGAATATTAATTAATGAATATTGAAACCCCTAATACTTCTTCTGTTTTATATTGACTTGGCACTCCCATCAAGAAAATATTAATTAGGGATTTATTTTACTACCAAATTAGCCTTATTAATTATGTTTTGAAAATTGTCAGATTGACAATAATAATAGTAGTAGTTGTAGTAGTAGTAATAGTAATAATAATAATAATAATAATAATAATAATAATAAAATAATAATAATAGTAGTAATAATTAGGTTATGTTTTTTCTTTCTTTTAGCGTATGTATTTCCCCTTTTTATATCCGACCTACCTATAAGGGATTCAAAAAAATCCATGTATATGTTTGGTTTGGTTTGGTTTGGTCGATTTTAAATTTTTAATTCTTATTCAATATTTAATTATCATTCTATTTATTCTCTATTATCAACATGTCGGCGGTTGGAGTTAGGGATATGGTCATAATGAGAAATTCTTCTAAAAATGGTTCGTTAATAAATAATAAGGAACTAAATGATACTATAATCGTAAAAGAAAGATTATTTAATTTAAAAAAAGTCACAACATTGGATTAATTTAATTAAGACATATATATGATGATATGATTTTTAAGAAAAAAGTTAATGAATAGTCGTGACTGTAACTTTTGTCTAAACACATTCAACAAACAAACAAAAACAAAAAACACTTTTGATGCATCAAATTCCTCATATGTTGCGACTTATGAATCAGTTAGAAGAAATAAAAAAAAACTCCTTAAACAGATGATCGATTTATAGCAACAGATGGGTTATCTGATGCAACAGATATACAATCTGTTGCCATAACTCAATAAATAAAAATGGTTATTAAAGAAATGGAACGGTTATTGAAAACCAAGTATTCGATTTTTAAATTGAGAAAAAGGTTATTTAAATTTAATAAGCTGAAAAGTCATGACTTGTCACAATAATTAAAAACTCACCACCAGCTTGATTTAATTAAGTCATTTCTTTTCATAGAAAAGAATAAGAAAATAAATGATAAACACAATTTAAACCATAAAAAATCCACCAGAAATATTCTTGTTTTAAAATCTTCTTTATTAATTTATATAATTAAAAAGTCAAAAAAATTGGATTTCATAAAGATAATATATTTTTTTAAAAAAATGAAATATATATATATTATATGTTGCAACAAATATATTATCTTATGTAACAGGTTATTTATTTATTGCAACGGATGATATATCTATTGTAACAGATGATTTATCTGATGCAACAGATATATAATCTGTTGTCCAACTCATTGTAAATAAAAAATGATTCCTGTAAAGAATTAATTATTTTACTAATAAATCTGAAAAGTCATGGCTTATCACAATAATGTTTAATTTAATTAAGTCATAACTTCTTACAGTAATCAAGAATGTCATTAATAAATGGAGGTGAACAGTTGTGCCTTTAAATCTGCTTTATTAATTTATATAATTAAAAAGTCAAAAAATTTGGATGTCATGAAGATAATTTATTTTAAATATATATATATATATATATAT
>NC_061122.1:16150189-16207481 GCF_002878395.1 Capsicum annuum | reverse complement strand
TACACTAATTATGTTCATATATGAAACATAGATATATGGTGCAATAATTTTATGCATAATGTGAAAAATAAATGAATGATGCACAAAAATAGTGCACTGTATATTTTTTCCATATAATGCACATAATTGAAACAAAATAGATGGTGCACAAAAAATGTGCATCATATAGAAATAAATGAATGGTACACAAAAGTAGTACACCATATATTTTTATCAGAATGGATGATGCACTTTTTTTCTGCACCATATATATTTTTTCATATAGTGCACAAAAAATGCACCATATAAAAAAAATGAATGGTGCACAAAAAACGTGCACCATTTTTTTTTTCATATGGTGCATAAAAAAAGTGCACCATATATATTTTTTTCATATGGTGCACAATTTTTTGTGCACCATATATAAAAAATGAATGATGCACAAAAAAAGTGCACCATTCACTTTTAACTCTGTTAGTTGTAGACGTTAGAGAAAATATAATATGGCGCACAAAAAAAGTGCACCAAACCTATTTTGGTTACTTTTTACTTTGATGGCATATTTTCGTCACTTTTTAAATTTTGTGGCATATTTTGGTCGCCTGCTCTAGGAGTGAATAGTTTTCAAAAAAGGTGTGTCAAGCTAATAATTCTGAAGATTTGTTAAGGCTCTGCTATTGTTCCATGCTTTACTATGAATTTGTTTATTATTCCGTGTCTCGAGCCGGGGGTCTATCAGAAACAGCTTTTCTATTTCTTGAGGTATGGACTGCGTACATCTTACCCTCCCCAGACCTCACTATGTGGGAATACACTGGGTTTGTTGTTATTTTTGTTGTTGTTAAGGTTCTGCTATCATAATGTCCTACTTCGTAGGAGTGAATAGTTTTCATAAAAGGTGTGTCAAGCTAATAACACTATTGATGAGTCATTTGGTCAAACTTTTAACATCGACTTCTTTTGAGAATTATTTTTTAAAAATGTTTTTCAAAAAATATTTTTGATAAAAAGTAATTTATATTTAGTAAATAAATTTAAAAACTTGAGCAACAATTAGGACTCGTTTGGTAGAGTATATAAGATAATATTGAATATGTTGTATTAGTAATACTGAGATTAGTAGTGCAGAAATTAATAATATTGGGATTATTTTTTATACAGTGTTTGGTTTGATGTATTAAAAGCAATATGTATTGTTATATTTTAAATTGAATAGTGTTTGTTTACAAAAATACCCTCAACATATTATAACTTCGTATATTTTTTTTGGTTAAAGTTTATTATTCTTTTTTTAAAATAAAAAAAAAGTTAACAATATAAATAATTATTTACTTTAAAATTTTAAGATTTAATCATTCACTTACAAAAAATATTTTTCTTATTATCTTTTCTTTGTTTGTTCATCATCTGCTTGTTGTTCCCGCTTTGTGTTGTTTTTAAGTTGGAGGGAGGAGGTACGTATAACTTTTAAATGAGACAATAAAATTGTATTCTATAGAATGTTAAAACTAAGTAGAAAAATTATTTTTATTTATGGATATCCTATTTTCAAAATTAAAGCTTGTATGCAATTTATTTTCGGATTTTGATCAATAAATATTTTTTTGAGTTAATTGAGTAGTTTTTTTAGAACTAAAATTATTTGGAGGGATATTATTACTTTGATAAATTGAAAAGAAGTAACTCATATTGAATAAATTGAAAAAGATTTAGAAAAAAATTAAAGAAATTTGAGGACATTTTTGTAAATAATAATAAAATTTGTAAACTAATTTATTTGAATAAATTTATTAGTACAAATATAAAAAATAAAATTAAGAAAATAAAAAAATATTTAAAAGAATTTGAGGGATATTCTTGTCTTTATACATACTAATCCCATGGTATTAAAATCCATGTATTACTAATACCACCATATGTGATGTATTAGTAATACACCCTATAATACCATGTAGGGTGTATAACTAATACATGGTATTAGTAATACATTGGTTCAAAATCCTACCAAACATAGTATTAATTAATAATTAATTCCATACTTAGTATATGGACTATTCTTCTAATACGGCCTACCAAACGACCCCTAAGTGTTTGGTCAAACTTTTTCAAAATACTTTTAGTATATTTTTCTCGAAAGTATTTTTGATTCTTTTTTTAATTTATGAAAAACAGTTTCTGCTACTTCTAAAATTACTTCTTTTTTTTTCAAAAAAATTGATCAAACACCTCATGTTTTAAAAAATAATCACTTTCCAAAAGAAAAAAAAACTTGGTAAAACAACCTATTATGTGATCAAGGGTGTGATTGGTATGAAATATGTTTTAAAAAATGCTTCGTATTTTCGGAGAATATTTTCTTTAGGAAAAAATTTCCTTCAAAATGAGAAAATTGACCTTTTTAATGGAAGTGGAGAAAACAAGTTCTACAAGTGACACTTTATACACACAATATACCCAATCCCACTCCATTCCACCCCCACTCCCACCCCTGAGGCTCTAGACCCCACCCCTCTCACCTTTATATTTTTCCTAGATTACAACAAATGCTCATGAAATAATATTTTTTAAGCTTATTTACCAAACAATAGAAAATACTCCTCCCGTTCACCAATACTTATCTGCTATTGACTTTCCACATATCTTTAGAAATAATAAAAAATAAGGGTAATTTACTACATCATCCGTTAAATATAATACATTTAATGATTCAAAAATATTCTGGATAATGAATAATATTTAATATAAAAGATAAAATAAGTAAAATATTCATTGATTTTTTAAATTGGATAAATATTATTAAGCATACATTTTTAGTAATATGAACAGATAAATGAAAGCAATTTATGTTCCAACAAAACATTTTCTAGGACCGGAGAAAACTATTACTAAAACCAACTGATCCCATAAACCAAACAAATAACAACAACAACAACATACATATTCAGTAAAGTTTCGCAGAAGGTAAAGTGTATACAAATTTTATCATTATCTCGAGAGGTAGAGAATTTATTTTAAAAAGACCCTCGATTTAAATATAGCAAATTCAAATATAAAGAAAGTAACATATTTAAAAATAATAGTGAGCCACAAAATACCTCATAAACCAAACCGAAAAACTGAAAAAAAAAAAAAAAAAAACTCAAAACCCGGTTCAATCAATCTACAACATTAAACCGAATAGACAAGACTTCCCCGGTTCACGTTAAACCCTATACTAATAAACCCAAAACTTTAGAGAATTGCGAGAGGAGAAAACAATGGCGATTTCTATTAGACGAGCATTAACATCTTACCGAAGCTTCTATGGTGCATTACGAGCTGCCAATTTCAGTGCAAATCGTTTGATAGGCTCCAGCTCTAGTCCATTTCCGTGCGAAAATGTGCCATGTGCTCCGCCGTTGGCCAATTTTATGGTTGAAAGTCGGAGAAGTTTTGCTAAAGGAAGGAGACAAAGTAGTACTCATTCTATATCCCTTTCTTATTGATGCTACAAATATTTAGTGCATGCATGTTGTCCTTTATTTTTTGAATGCGTTTACATTTCTAGTATGGTAGTTAATATAGTGGATTGAGAATCACTACGTCTCCGGTTCGAGACAAAAATATTACTCCCTCCGACCCAATTTATGTGAGGTTGTGATCTAAAATAAGTCATAGATATTGGTGTGGCTATAACTCATTTTATTATGCATAAAATAGATATTTTAAAGCTAAAATCTTACTAAAGGTAGAACTGCGTGTTCTTTTTGGAACTGACTAGAAAGGAAAGTGAGTTGTATAAATTGGGACAGAGGGAGCAGATGATTCATTCCATGTGTCCTAGCTTTAGTGGACAGAGTGAACTTGTATCTATTGTAGGTGGAAAGTGACTTGTATCATGTGGAGTTAGTTGAGGTGTATACAAGCGGGCCCAGACACCATAGTTATAAAAAAAAGGTGTTTACATTTCTAGAACCCAAGTGTAACTGGTCAATGAAATGGGTTGAGAACCGTGAAGTTTAAATTCCAGTAGGAACAAATTCTTCCCATTTGTCCTAATCTTGGTCGACAGGGTTACCTAGTACCTGCTGCAACTCTAGTACTTGCCGATGGGAGATGATAGGTATCTCGTGGAATTAGTCGAGGTGTGACATAGTGGTCAATGAAGTGGGCTGGGAATCATGATGTTCAAATCCCACTAGAGACAAAAATACTCGGTGATTTCTTACCAGATGTCCTAGCTTTGGTGGCAGAGTTACCAGGATAACTCTGGTATCTGGTGCTGGTGGGAGGTGCTAGATATCACGTGGAATTGGTTGTGGAATTGGTTGAGGTGTGCGCAAGTTGGCCGGACACCGCAGTTGTAAAAGAAAAATGTGCTTATGACTCACCAAGCTAATTGTTTAGTAAAGTAGACT
The DNA here is from genome assembly GCF_002878395.1 of Capsicum annuum. Lineage (NCBI taxonomy): Eukaryota > Viridiplantae > Streptophyta > Magnoliopsida > Solanales > Solanaceae > Capsicum > Capsicum annuum. Next base: position 16,203,105 of record NC_061122.1, on the reverse strand, counting down.
CAAGATTTCATGATTTTGTATATGAAAAATGAGTTCAAGTAATTGCATATATACCCAATTGGATCATTTATAAGTAATTGTAGGTAAATGTAAATCTTTATATGATAAGCATTAAGCAATAATCTGTTAAAAATGGCAGTTAACAATATCACAGGTTATACTACACTCGTTGTATATAACATAAATCCTATGAAAAATGAGTTTGGCTTATATACACTGACAGTGTAATGAATTTTTAAAGCTACGAGTCCAATCAAAGATATCATAAGAACTTTGATTTATAATCTTGAAAATAAGATTGGTTAACTGCCTGATAGTGCAAAAATTCTTTACACCACTATTGGAATTAGTTAAACTCATGAAAAATATGTTAGAATATATTACAGTTTTTCAAATGGTTGGCCACACTTTAACTTCCATTAATATCATGTGTGAATTTTCTCTCGTTTAGATTGTTGCTTTTCATTTGGTTTATTTTTATAATCTATAATGATGGTACCTTTTTATTTTTGGTATAAGTTTGGTGTAAATATGATATTGATCACTATTCACAAGTGAGTGTTCTTTGTAAAAATCATCTTTTTGAGGTAACACCCTTGAAGTTTCTGACCTCTTGGAATCTCTTTTTGATGAATTTGTAGGGGAGGAGGTAGATGACGATTATGAAAGTGCAACCGCCGTAGCTGTAAACATAGGTCCTAACATTAAAGCTACTGCAGTCTCACTGATGGAGGCAGCAATTGATTCATTATCGCGAGAATTGGCCAAGCTGCGAACTGGAAGAGCATCGGCAGGTACGTGAAATCAACTTCTGTTGTAGTACAAGTTACCTTGTTCGCCTTCGATTTGGACTCATTCTTTTAGCTCCTTGGATTTACAGGGATGCTTGATCATATCATTGTTGAAACAGGAGGTGTTAAGACACCTCTTTGCAGGATGGCTGTCATTTCAGTGCTAGATCCAAAAACCTTGTCAGTGAATCCTTATGATCCAGATGTAATGTTATACACCTAAACTCATATACCGTCTGGTTTTCGATATTTTTTTCCGTACATATTTGTCTTACTTGATTAATGGAACATTTTTTTTTTTTGATAAACATGCACCATGACTGATTGTCTTTTGCAGTCCCTCAAAGAGTTGGAGAAAGCCATTATTCAATCTCCCTTGGGGTTGAATCCCCAATCCGACAACCAGAGATTAATTGTACCAATACCTCCGTAAGTATCCATCTGAAAGAGTAAAATAGTCTCTCCTGTTTCTGGGATCCACCCTATATGTCGAAAATAAAAGCAACAACATAATTTTGATCTCGACTTGATAGTCTTACTATAACTTTCATGTTGCCAGTATTTTTACCTGTAGAATGGCTTGAATTACATTCCTTTTAATGTAGAAAAAACATCATTATAACACTTCTTTCGAGAGAATCATTCTTCAGATATAACTACTTCAGGCAATTAACTGTTACGCTTCTTTGCTATTTGCATTAGCAACATTTTGGGGATATGTGATTTTCAGTGAGAATTTTACTGAAAATTTATAATCCTTTTAAATTTCCAGTGCTTTTTGACTCACCCTTTCTTCTTTTCCTGGCAATCCGTGCAACAAGCAGGTTGACTAAGGAGCATGTGCAGGTGATCCTTGTCAATTTCAGTTCTTTGTAAAAATGTTTCTGTTGCTGATAGTGTCATCCTCTTTATTAGGCTGTATGTAAAGTGGTTGCGAAATCATCTGAAGACGTAAAGCAAAGTATAAGACGAGCTCGCCAGAAGGTACACCGTTGACCAAACACCTCTGCGTACTTCCTCCCTTCTCTTTTGATCTTTGTCATAGTTCTTCTTTTTCCTTTTTTTCCACCCATAAGCAAAAGAAAGCAGACCTAATGCACAAAAATACCCATTTCATCCTATTGAAATATAAAAGCCCAGAAGCTTATATGTACAGGATAAGGAGAAACAGTAGACTTTAAAAATGGAGGAGCATTGAAAGAAAAGAGAAGGTGCTTGGCAATGGATGGGACCGCATCAATTCATTTGGGAACTCCTTAGGTTGAAAATCAACATATGATGAGATTAGTAAAGTAGTTGCAGCGCAAGCTCATTAAAAGCTGGTAAAAGAGTAGGGCCCTAGCTATTCATGATTTGTGGCGTATTCTGTGCAGCCCTAATTGTGAGTTATTTGTTCAAATGCTGCTCTACAGTATACACTGGACAGTTGCATTTGGCTATTACTAAAGTGCTTGATGACAACCGCTAACTCTCATAAGAATTCAGTTAAAGTAATACTCTTTGAATTGAGGGACATGTTGTGCACTTTTTTTTTTTTTTTCCCCGTTTTGACTCCCAAGAGCATAAACGGACCAAATGGATTGAAATGGATATTGGTGATTCATGTAGCCTACCCCAACTTGGTTTTGATAGAGGTGTAGTTGTAGTACTAGTAGTTTGTTCTCGTCGTCTTTGAAGAGCACCTAAATTGATAAGTAATTTAGGAGCCAAAAATCGAATTTCTTATCTCAAAAAAAAAAAAAGGAGCCGAAAATTGAACTTGTCTTACTAATCCAAAAAAAAAGGAACCAAAATTGATTAGTGATAAGGAGCCGATGAGTCATGGTTGCATATTTGCAATATGTAAATGAAGCTGGAGGTATTGGTTACTGCTGAGTAATAAAGATTTGACTTTCTGTTTCAGGTATGTGTTGAGTGCTTACAGCTCAAAAAGTAAATGGTTAATAACTATAGTGCTTTAGAGGGGTTATATTTGTGTAGTTGAATTCTGGTAGTATCTGGTTGCAGCAGTGTATAGGGAAAAGCTATAGTAAAGAAGCGGAAATACGGTGTTGAGCTGATGAAAACAGTCATATCGCATATTCATATAGTCTTTGCTTGGATATAACAAAGAATTTATGTGATGGTGTATAATCTTCTCATCGATACTACAAGATGCTAATTCCTTTTTTATCAGGCTTTGGACACTATGAAGAAACATTTGCCAAAGAAGAAAGACAAAGACAAGTCAGCTTCAGCTTTCTCAGAAGATGATGCAAAAAGACTAGAGAAGGAAGTATGTTATTTTACTAGTTTGTTGAAGACATTGCTATCTGTTGTATAATTTATATTCTATTCTCTACAGTCTTTTATTTAGTTTTGTGTATGTTCTTTCAGATTGATGACTTGACTAAAAGGTTTATAAAGTCAGCAGAAGATATGTGCAAGTCCAAGGAAAGAGAAATAACTAGCAGTTGAAGAGATAAGTTTTCGTTTCATCAAAGGCTCATGCAGAGGTTCAATTTTTTTGGCTGAAGCTATCGAGGGTACTACTTACGCTTCAGATTTCTTGCATTCGAAGTCAGAAAAAGATAACAAGACATGTTACAAGTGATTTTGCTTATACTTGGAAGGAAAATATTGTATTTCATATAACCTATGCTATTGTTTACATCTAAGATCATTTATCATTTCATTTTGTGACAAGTATTGAGATAATGTAACTTTTTTGGGTTAACCCTGGGAAACTTTACATCCCTGAGAGAAAGTACTATTTGGATTGTCACACAAAATTTTGTCTATTGAACTTTGATTTACCAGAAGAATTATTGTGTCCCCAATGTAAACGATGCGATGTTCATATAGAGGATTTCCCTCTAATTGCCAAGAAAAAGGGCAAACTATAGCTAAACTCATGAGTTACCAAGAAGTGGAAGTGGAAAATGAGTGTTTACTTGTTGTCAAGCTGATTAAGGATGAGGACATTCAACACCATTTTTTTTTTAGTTATTATTGAAGACCGCAGATATTTGTTGAATATCAACAAGACCTCTATCAAATACATTTGGAGAAAGGGGAAAATGTGCCCATTTTTTGACAAAATAAAGGGCACAAAACATGATGAAGATGTAATAATCTAGGGAAACGCGATCAGGGATATGGAGTTCCTTCTCTCGACAAACTTAAGTGACGTTGCTTTTGAAAGACTCTAATCTTATTTAGTCTTTCCTGTGAACCAAAAAATATATAATTTCATTTTGTGACAAGGGTTGAGATAATGCAACTCTTTTTTCCTAAACCATTTGTTCTCTCTCTCTTCTACAGGAATACAACAAAGGTATAATCAATTGGCACAGATCACAATCATACCAAACAAAATTTCATCATCTGCAAAACTCAACTACAAACACTATCTACTCTAGGTGAATATAAACAATTTTACGCCTTCACCACTGCCAAATTGTACATCTAGTTCCAGCTTTATGACAAAAGGAACAAACTGCAGATGCGATAACTACACGCGAGACAAGGTAACAATATTATAGACTCATACACGTCTAACATGACTGCAAATTATGACTACCAGGATCAATTATCTGGTAGTTGCACAGGGAAAGTTATATCGCGGGAACCATGATTATAGAACTCCAATAAGGGTTGGTTTTAGATCAGCCACACCCTACATGATTCATATTGGAGCGGATAAATGTACAACATGAAAAGGTTAACTAGCTTTGATGATGCACATGCCAATATGCCTTTTCTTGTCATGAAGTTGCATAAGTTTCTTCAGTTTGGAAAGGTTCAATCTTTTCAACATGAACATTGCCGCCATAGTCAATTTTGTAGGAGATATCAAGGCCTTCCAAAATAAGGTGGTAAACAATATCATCGAGAATATGAAGTTCCTTTTGACTGTCGTCATCTTCAAGCATTACATTTTCAGTGATATGCGGCCGAATCCTCTGAGATACTGATCTTATGTCCCATGACAGCACTTGTTGAATTAAGTTTTGAAATTCTGTCTGAGATGTATAAAGTGATATCTCATTCTTCTTCTTCTTCTTCTCCATTTTTCTTGACCAACAATGGTTAAGAGATGCAGAGAAGTCGTGAGCGAAGTTGACAGATGTTATAGCTAACAAATTATCCACCTTTACCCAATCGGGGACCACTGCACCGGGTATGCTATCACAGTATGGAAGATATGGCTTGATATCAAGGATGGGAGTTCCATCAACTAAGTCAACACCAGAAATGAAAACTTTATTCCCATCCACAGCATCAACCTTTGCAACAGTGAGGCCTATAGGGCATGGGCGATGAGGAGATCTTGTCGCAAAGACCCCCATCCTTTCTCCTTTTAGCCTTGGTACTCTTACCTTTGCCTTGAACTTAGACCGTGATGGATCTTTCCATAACTTGTCAAGATCCGTATTTAAATGGAAGACATAGATTATCCAACAATGTGAATAGCCTTCAAGACCCTCAAGAGATGCAGGTGGAACACGAGTTGGATCAAATACTAAACATGCTCTAGCAAGTGGTACAATTAAAGGCTGCCTTGGAGTGCCATTCCTAATGACAATTATTAGTGCCACAACATATTATTTACATTACCATCCATATTAACAAACCATACAAGAAAACACAATTTTAGAAGAGAAAAAAGGTACCTTGTGGAGAAGCATGACCGAGTGATTGCAATAGGTGCCAAAGGATATGAATTATTAGAATCATTTGACTTGGCCACTTTCCTCAATGCCTGTTGAGCTCTAATGCGGCCTTGTCTCTCAGCACTGCAATTTTGCAACGCAGCCTTCAAAGATTTTTCCAACTCTCGGATTTTCTCCTCATCGGCCCTCGTCTTTCTTCTCCAAAATCCAACACCTATTGCTGCTGCTAATGCAGTAAGAGCGGTGAGTGCTATGGAGACTGTTAGCAATTTGGCCTCCGCCATGAAAAATAATGACCTAGACTGAAAGACAAACATAAATATTAGTGACCTCCCTCATTTGAGAATTTAGAGATAAATAAAATAACTGTTACTAGAGTGAACAAAACATCTTAACTAATCCAGAAGTTGCAACAACCATTCTTTTTCTTAACCGCATAGACGAAAACACATGACTTCCCCTCTCAATCTCTCAATTTGTCCTTCCCGCCCAATCATCTTACACCTTCATTGCAACTAAGGATTCAAAATCAAAACTTTCTTTTATTCTAAACTTCAAAAATAATCTAGAACAAAGTTGACAAAAAAATTTTTCTTGATGATTGTGGTGTCCAGGCCAGCTTTCACGTAAATTAATTCCACCTGATACCTGCCACCTCCCACCAGCAATTGGTACCCGTCCATCAAGGCTACAACATGAGAATAAATCACTAGTTTTTTTTTTATTTTTTAATCTCTACTGGGTTTTGAATCTATGGGAATGCTGAGTTTTCATGATCAGATGGTGGCTCTTTTGAGCCAATTCATACCCCAGCAGCCTACTACACGAACGAACTAATAGTGACTAAAGTTATTCACTGAACAATGGGATTTTGAAATCTGCTCTGTTCACACAAGTACAGAACATAAATTCAATCCCTCTCACGCATTTTAACAAACGGGTAAGAGGCATCTCCAACACTGACTTATCTCATCTTTATAACCGTATGGTTGTTTTTTATTATTATTTTTTTTATAACCATGGTGTCCGAATTGCATGCATTACACAAGATATCCACGGCCACCCACCAACAACAACAGGTATAAGATAACGGATAAAACATATAAAAAATTTACCTCGTATTTTTTTATGTCTATTGAATTTGAACTTGAGACCTCATATTCTCAAACACTAGACAACTACAAGACAAAGAGAACATAAACTAACTAATCTCACTAGGGGCGAATCCAGGATCTAAACTTTAAGAATTCAACCTTTTAAGGTTCTTAGAACGAAAATATTAAAATGAGTTCATAAATCATACCTACTATTATTGTAATTCTAATGAAACTTTACCTACAAATTTATGCTCCGAGTCATCAGGTGAACCCGGTGCTATCAGGCTGCATTATGAAATAAAAGCTAGTTTTTCCAACACGGAATTTTGGGGGGAAATTGCAACTTTTAAATTTTCTATTGATTTGAGGATGAAAAAGTAATTTGTTCGAATTATCACCATCCATGTATAAAAACACACATCCCCTATTAATTGTACTACTCACCTGTTAAATTGACATAGTCCAAAACTTTAAGATTTTGCCTGAAAATTAAAGTACTCAGCTATTTTCTTGGTTTATTTGGTGCTTTTCTAAATCTTATACCAAATTTTCTATATTTTTTATATAATTATACCTAGTCTGCGTTAAATTTAATGTATGCCGGAGCACCAAAAGTTTGGGTATAGGTCCACACCTAATTCCACTTGCCCCGTGCTACTCGGGGTCAAAGCATTAGCTAGTGATGCTTTCGGCTACTTGACTTTTGTCATATAGGGTGTAACATTCAGGTAGCTTTCCCCTATCAGCACGATGCTTGAATGGGTCTCCCACTATTGTGTTATCACAGTTTAGGTTACTCCCATTTCGCTCGCCCCTACTGCGGGAACTGATTCTGCTCTGCTTTCCCCTATCAGCACGATGCTTGAATGGGTCTCCCACTATTAATCAGTTTTGCTTTCCCCTATCAGCACGATGCTTGAATGGGTCTCCCACTATGTGTTATCACGGTTTAGGCTGCTCCTATTTCGCTCGCCCCTATAGCGGGTCTAATTCTGCTCTGCTTTCCCCTATCAGCACGATGCTTAAATGGGTATCCCACTGTGTGTTATCACGGTTTAGACTGCTCTCATTTCGCTTGCCCCTACTGCGGGAACTGATTATGCTCTGCTTTCCCCTATCAGCACGATGCTTGAATGGGTCTCCCATTATTGTGGTATCACGGTTTAGGCTTCTCCCATTTCGCTCGCCCCTACTGCGGGAACTGATTCTGCTCTCTTTTCCTCCGGCTACTAAGATGTGGCAATTCAGGATAATTTTGATGTTACTAACTATGCTCCAAGCAAGTAACGCTCCCCTCTCTCTCTTCCTAAATAACGCTCCTCTCTCTCTCTTCCTAAATAACATTCTTTTCAATGTTTGGCAAAGAGAACGCCGACGTCGAAACACCACCGTCGATAAGTAAGTACGCTTCTTTCTCTCCCCCGCTTTCGTGGTCTCCCTCTCCCTTTCCCCACTGCCAGCAGATTGGAAAAGAAAGCAGGTTGATTGCTGTTTGTTTGCGATCGGCCCTGGCGAACTGTTTCATCGATCGTGGGTGGTAAAAGAGACGGATCTAGATAAGCAGGTGGGGGTTTTCATCAATTCAGGCGACCACTGGCCAGATTGGAGTCGGTGCCATTCCGGGGATTTTCCGGCGAAGTGTTTTCGACAATCAACCCAGTTACTGGGATTCAGCAAAATCAGCAAGAGTTGAGTACTGGATCTACGTCCCCGGTGACTTCTATACCTGAACTTTATGTTTTTGCATAATTTCTCGTAGTTTTGTTACCTATAATTTGTATGGGTTATTCTGACTGTGATTTGGGTTTTTTTGGTTCCTGTTTGCTTTTAAACTTTGGTTAGTCGGTGTGCTTTGCGGGTGTCTCTATTGCTTTTACTGTTTTTGAACTTTTGTTGTATCTGTTGAGTAGTGGTTGGGGTGGGTAATGGTGGAATAGGGTCATGTTCTGGGGGTCCTGGGGGCCTGAGGGCGAAGTGGTAGGGGAGGAGATTCGAGAGTTGATAGGTTGAGGGTTGGGTCGTGGAACATAGGACCCTTCAGGGTAAGTCGATAGAGCTAGTAAAGATCCTTAGGAAGAGAAGGATCTAAATTTTGTGTGTTCAGGAGACCAAATGGGTAGGCACTAAGGCTAGGGACGTGGATGGGTACAAGTTGTGGTACTCAGGTAGTGAGAGGCGTAAGAATGAGGTAGGTATCTTAGTAGATGAAAAGCTTAGGGGAACGGTAGTTGAGGTAAATAGGGTTAGTGATAGGGTGATGACTATTAAGTTGGTCATTAGGGGGCTTACGGTGTATGTTTGTAGTGCTTATGCGCCGCAGGTGGGCCTGGACGATGAGGAGAAGAGGAGATTTTGGGAGGTTTTGGACAAAGTGATTCGGGGCGTGCCTAGTCCGGAGAAGATTCTCATAGGAGGGGACTTCAACGGGCACATCGGGTCTTTCCCGATGGGGTACGATGATGTGCATGGAGGCTTTGGTTTTGGGGATAGGAATGACGAGGGAGCTGCCCTTTTGGACTTTGAGAGGGCCTTTGGGTTGGTGGTAGTTAATTCTAGCTTTCCGAAGAAGGAGGAACATCTGATTACTTTCTGTAGTAGGGTTGCCAAGACCCAGATTGACTTTTTGCTGCTTAGGAAGGGCGATAGAGTTTTGTAAAAAAAATTGTAAGGTCATTCCGAATGAGAATCTTATGACCCAACATAGACTCATGGTGATGGATTTGGTTTTCAAGATGGGTAAGAAGAGGACGGGTGGGGAGGTGTAACGCCTCGATTTTTTAACTGAAATGTTACACGATGCTCATGACCCCGAAGGACCACAAGCTAACCCATGACTGATATCTGTACCTATAAACTGCATAATATCTCAAAAAATATGTGGAAACATGAACTGTAAGGCCATAAGGTTCAATACTGATACATATCTGAAAAACACAGTATAACAATACCAAAAAAAACATAAATACTGAAGTCTGAACATCTAATTTGGCGTCTAGTCCGAAAGCCTCTAACTGAACAGAATAAGGAGTTGAAGGAACATGTCTCCAACTAACTCCATGAACTGAAAAACTAATCTGAAATACTGTAATAAAGTAATAATAATATTGTCCTCGAATGAAGAAGAGCACTGACTGCTGAAATCTGCAATGCTACTGCTGCTCTAAAACTCGTGCCTCTGTACCTATGGCGTCAAATAAAACACCATAGCGCGAATGCGTCAGTATGACTGAATGTACTAAGTATACGAGTGAGGTAGGCTAAATGCAAAGGGTTTTATATGCATGAACAATGCTGACTGATATGAACGTGAGAATACATATATACGTAACTGCAACTAAACTCGTGGTGATACTAACTACTGAGTCTGAATACTGACAACATGAGTTTACTGATGCTGAGATACTGAATAACTGAGTTTACTGATATTGAGATACTGAATGACTGAGTTTACTGATATGATATGTAATTCACTAATAAGTGAGGAACTAATACTGTATTACTGAATACTGGAAGACTGATACTATATTACTGATAAAGAAATGATTGTTTCTGATAGTTCTGATTATGAAGAACTGATTTGATTGACCATATATAACAGTCCTGAAACTGAGCTCGTGATAACATAACTACTAAGTATGAATACTGATGATATATATTTACTGATAACATATCATGAATGATAACTGAATTCTGATAATTGATATATCTGATAACATGAGTTCTGATAACTGATAGCATGAATGACTATATCTGACAATCCTAAATCTGATGGAACTAGCTGAGTTTCGTACAGTATCTGAGTTGACTGTATCTGACAGTCCTGATATCCTGATGAACTATTTGAGTTCTTTTACTGAGACTGATACTGAAACTGTGGGATTAGTTATCTAACCAACATGTCCCAAATATGCTATAATAGCTAAGCTGGGGTCCAATCTCTGCCCTAATTGGAAGGGTGTCAATACCGCGCCACTAGTAAGGACAAGCTGTGAGTGACCCTCATCTGGCAGGTACTCTAATGAGAACGGTGGGAACGCTCATCTGACAGGTTAATCCACCTCATCTACCCTCAACTAACAGGTATTGATGTCTCAACCTATGCTGGCTACATAGTTCTGGAACGCAAGGACTGGTTCTAAGAATCACACCCTCTACTGGCAGGTGAGTTTCCATCCTTGGGTTCGCTCGATGCTGAATCCTACTCCCAACTGAATGACACTGAACTGATTATACTGAAATGATTTCCTAGTTCATACTATAATTAACTGAACTGTTACTGATTATTCTGTTTAACTGAACTAAACATGGACTGAGTTTATTGAGTTCCGATGACTAGCGGAACACTACTGAATTCTATTAACTGACTAAATGCTACTGAGTTCTGTTAGCTAACTGAAGTCTACTGAACATGGCTTGACTGAGAGTATCGTGAAAACATGACATGGTTCTAGGCACACAGCTATATTTTTCAGGTACGAATACCCCCAGGACTCGATGGAAGGAAACTGATATAACTTGACATACAAGAGTACTTGACCAACATTAACAATCCATAATATAGCATCTACGGGGAATTCATAAATCATGTGGTTTTCATAACCTTTTCATATAGCTAACATCATGGCCAATTCTAATATCATGACAAGCCAACAACATATTCATAGCACATTAATAGCATAGAAATCATCTTGATCAAGTAGACATGGCATAACTTAAGAGACATGGCAAAATCTTGGAGTATGAAGACTAGGTACTTGATCATCATTTATTCGTTGAGGCACATTATCAAACACATGGTAGGCATAGATTTAGCATGGGAGTCAACTTAAGCACATGGATATGGCATGGAATCATCATTTAGATCACAAATAGGTCAAAGTGCTCAATTCTTCTTCACTTAGGCATTTTAACAAACACCTTGCATGCACTATTTAGAGCATAGGCCTAATGATCAATTTTATACACCATAACACCATAATTCAAGTCAATTCACCAATTGAATCCACAAAATATCATGGTATCATGAACATGTAAAGATTCGAACTTTATTCACACAACATAGAATTCACGTGAAATCATAAAACATGGAGTAAGGACTTGTTAATTGAGCACTCTTAAATCATGAAAACATGATTATGCCTATTCTAGGCATTTCGTCGAACATCTTGCATGCACACTTTCTGGCATAGGTGTTCTTAATAATTTAGTCATCTTAAACCACCCAATTTCATAGGTTTTAACTACAAGCACACATACTTCATGAGAATCACCCTAAATTAACATCTTGAAGCATAAACAACAACCATCAACATGTACATAATCATATCTCACCAAGACAATCACAATATAGTATTTAAAGCATGGTTCTTGGACTCTTACGGATGAAAGGAATCTGTGGATGAACACTATGCATACCTTAAGTGGAAGATTCTTGAAGAAATTCTTAGACATGTTCTTGATTCCTTGACTAGGGTTCTTGTTCCTTTGAGAGAAAATAAATTGGCTCTTGAGTTTGAAAAACTTGAATATCATATATTCTTGAAGAAGGATTTGATTCTTGTTATAGGTTATGATCTTGAGAGAAACCCTTCTTTTGATGTTGAAAATAAATGAGGAGTTATGTTCTTCAATTGATGGGATTTGGGTCTTCAAATTGAAACCCTGGCTTGAGTTCTTGAGAGGATTTTGAGAAGACGAGTATATTTTGCTGCAAATAAGCCTTAATCCCGTGTTTGGGGTATATATAGGGGTGAAAGATGACCAAAATACCCCTAAGGAACAATTAAGGTCAAATCTGTCCCTAATTGACTATCTGATAGGCTGAAATAAATTGATCATAACTTTTTATTTAGGTGTCCAAATGGGATGAAACTAATTTCATTGGAAAGAAGACTCAAAGATATTTTCATTGATATATAGAATCTCTCACAGTTCATTATATATTGGGAGTTATGATCGTTTGAAGTTGACCCTGAAATGCTGAAAAAAACTGGGCAAGCACTGTAGTTAGCAGGCTGTGCGGGCTAATCGCCCGGGGCTTCTGTTTTGGGCACCCAAACATGCCTTTACGCTACTCCAAAAAATTTGAAACTCACTCAGGATATACTACTAGCTTTCCCGATCGTAACTCAACTTGAAAATTGAAAAACAAACGTCGAAAAGGTCGTCAAATAAATCCCCAAAGTTTAGAGGTCTAAAATAAGACTAAGTGTTGAATCTTGAACACTTAGCAAAATTTTCTAAGTATTAGGATCTTTCATGGAGCTTTACGAGCTAAATTTGACACACGATTTTGTGGGGTATTACAGGAGGGTCGTCCTAGAGTTAGGTGGGGTGACCTGACTCCGACAAGGGCTTTGAAGATAGGGGCGAAGTTGGTAGAAATAGGGACTTGGGAGGCTCGAGGGGACGTAGATAGTATGTGGGAGAAGGCCACTGGGTGTATCAAGAAAACTGTTAGAGAGGTCATGGGTGTCTCGAAAGGCAGGCCTGGCCAACACCGGGGAGATTGGTGGTGGAATGAAGAAGTGAAGAAGAAGGTGGAGACGAAGAAGGCGGCTTACGTGATGTTGGCTGAGAGTAAGGATGAAGAGGAGAAACGGGTGAGCAGGGAGGAGTACAAGGTATCTAAGAAAGGGGCTAAGTTAGCAGTTACGACTGCTAAGTTAGCAGCTTTTAAGAGACTGTATTTGGGATTAGAGGAGAGAGGTGGGGAAAAGAGGTTGTTTAGGCTTGCCAAGTCTAGGGAGTGTAAGGGACGGGATTTGGACCAAGTGAAGTGCATTAAGGGGGAGGATGGTAGAGTTTTGGTGGAGGATGCTCTAATTCAGAAAAGATGGCAGTCGTATTTCTATAAGCTCTTGAACGATAAGGGGGACCAAGGTATTGTGTTAGGAGAGCTGAAGCACACTGAGGAGTCTCATGATTTTGGATATTGTCGGCGTTTTAAGGTGGAGGAAGTCTGAGGGCCCGGCTACGGGGCCTGATGAGATTTCGGTAGATTTTTGGAAGTTTGCTAGCGGTGCAGGGTTGAGGTGGCTAACCCATTTGTTTAACAATATCTTCAAATCTGCTAAGATGCTCGAGGCGTGGAGATGGAGCACGATGATTCCTGTCTATAAAAATAAAGGTGACATTCAGAGTTGTAATAACTACCGTGGTACTAAGTTGTTGAGTCACATGATGAAGATTTGGGAGAGGGTAGTGGAGCGAAGGTTGAGAAAGTTAGTTCATATTTTAGAGAATCAATTTGGTTTTATGACTGGTCGTTCGACGACTAAGGCAATTCACCTTGTGCGGGGGCTGGTTGAGCAGTATAGAGAGAGGAAGATGGATCTCCACATGGTATTTATTGACCTGAAAAAGGCATATGACAAGGTCCCTAGGGAGGTTCTGTGGAGATGCTTGGAGGCGAGAAAGATACCAGTGGCGTACATCCGTTCGATTAAGGACATGTATGAGGGGGTGAAGACCCGGATAAAGACCGCGGGAGAAGATTCTGAACATTTCCCGATCTTGACAGGGCTGCATCAGGGATCGACTCTTAGCTCGTTCTTATTCGCCTTGGTGACGGATGTGTTGATGAGGAATATACAAGGTGAGGTCCCTTGATGTTTGCTTTTTGCGGATGATGTAGTTTTGATTGATGAGCCGCGCCGAGGTGTTAATGAAAAGTTGGAGGTTTGGAGACAGACCCTCGAATCTAAAGGATTCAGGTTGAGTAGGACCAAGAGAGAGTACTTGAAGTGCAAGTTTAGTGACTTGAGGAGAGAGTACGAAGCGATAGTGCAATTGGAGTCGCAGGTGGTTTGTAAGAGGGATAGTTTTAAGTATCTTGGGTCTATGATCCAGGGGAATGGAGAGATTGATGATGATGTTTCTCACCGTATTGGGGCAGGTTGGATGAAATGGAGGCTCGCCTCGGGACTTTTATGTGATAAGAAGGTGCCTCTCAAACTTAAAGGTAAATTTTATAAAGCTGTGGTCCAACCGGTCATGTTGTATGGAGTGGAGTGTTGGCCTGTTAAGATTTCTCACGTCCAAAAGTTGAAGGTGGCGGAAATGAGAATGTTACGTTGGTGTGTGGTCATACGAGGGCTGACAGGGTAAAGAATGACACTATTCTGGAAAATGTGGGTGTGGCTTCAGTGGAGGATAAGATGAGGGAAGTGAGGTTGAGATGGTTTGTTCATGTAATGAGGAGGGGCACGGATGCCCCAGTTCGTAGGTACGAGAGGTTGGCCTTAGAGGGTTTCAAAAGTGGTAGGGGTAAACCGAGGAAATACTGGAGAGGCGTGATTAGGAGTGACATGGAGCAGTTGCAGCTTACTAAGGACATGACCCACGATAGGAAAGTTTGGAGAAAGAGTATTAAGGTAGAGGGCTAAGTAAGGTGGTCGAGCCGTAGTCGGCAGATAGGAGAGGTTAGCGTAGCTTGGGTGTTAGGTCTAGGTTTGGGAAAGGGGAGCCCTTGGTTTATTAATGTACTTCATTTTTGTGGATGTTATTGCTCTGTTATTTTATCATTTACCCTCAGTCGGTTAATTTACTTCATTTTTTTTTTTGGTCTATGGTCCACTGTCTTGAGCCGGGGGTCTATCGGAAACAGCCTCTCTACTTCTTCGGGGGTAGTGGTATGGACTGCGTATATCTTACCCGTATATCTTACCCTCCCCAGACCCCACTTTGTGGGAATATACTGGGTGGGTTTGTTGTTGTTGTAACTGTGCTCCAAGGTGAAATTTGCTTATCTGTTGATGTGATACCCAACTCAGTTTGTTGGGAAGGTCAAAATTGTTGAAGCGTTTACAATTAGTAAGGATGCAAAATGGAAGAAAAATGTGAAAGCCCCTTAGATTGAGGATGTTGCTTGCAAAGACATGTGTCCCTTGGCTTCTATATTACATCATCTTGATTTTTTACATATTACCTAGGACTTTTATGAATGTTATATACAGATTTTTAGATCATGTATATGAATGTCAAACTTTTTGGACAGACAATTTCCTTGATGAAGCATAAAACAATTTCCTTGATGAAGCATACTCATGACTTTCTAAATGATACTTTATCAGCTTCGGTAGACCTGAGTTACGGTCTTTCGGAAACAACCTCTCTACCTCCAAGAGATCCACGGTAAGGTCTACGTACAACTATCCTCCTCGGACCCCACCAGTGGGATTATTGTTGTTCAATCAACTTTGGTACATATTTATGATTCTTAAGACTCCATAAACAATCTACTTGAACAATGAATCAGATGGCACTTGATGAAACAAAAGAGAGCAAAACAGCTGATAAACTCAGCTTACCAAGTTCTTTCAATTAAAACTTTTGTCTTTACAAGTCTGTAAACATACAAATAAATGTAATTTGTGTAACAGTAGTGAGCTTCATCCAAGGAAAACAAATATGGTGAAAATTTCTACTTGAGTAAAGCTGTAAACTTTAGTGTTGGTAAGAAATTCTTTTGGAGCATCCAACTGTTTCTGGATCTCCATTCACTCTACAATTTCCTTACATTTGCAAAGAATGTGTAGTCAAAACAACAAAAAGACCAGAATCACCGGTTCTGGAGAGCTTCAATCGCCTTTTTCCACTGCTGTGCTCGGTTTTTAGCATCCTCAAATGACATAACTTTCTTCGGCTGTATGATTACAAGAAGAATCCAAGACAGAGTAAACGAGTTAAACTCTTCATGCATCGGCAAGAAGTAACAAAAACTTGACCAACAATGTACTATGACAAGAATGACTATTACAGAGTGCAAAATTTGGGTCGATTTTAGATGTACGGGGAGAGCAAAGGGACTTAACTGTACAAATCTTGAACTGTGAAGGGCTTGTGACTTGAATGCTAAGATCGTTAGGATTGTCGGACCATATAATGTTCCCTTTGATCACCAACTTTGAGGGATCTACATAAACCAACTTCGGCTTATTTGTTAGGATTAGTTGAACTTTCTTGCTGGTAAGCTTCTGTAACTTTTTCACCATCGAGATCATAAGGACGGATTCACCAGGATCTAAAAATTGCTTCCTATTGATGTCATCACAAAAAACAATTCAGCATGAATTAGTTATCAAAAGGGAAGAGAGAAAGCGAGTGGGAGCAAGAACATTTGGTCCTTTTGGAATTACGGAACTCAATGAAAAAGGATAACAAGATGACAGCATCACGAAATATTCTGATGTGTTTTTCATTATGTAGGTCAGCAGAAGCTCATGAACCTACCATTTTGAGTCAAAGGAGTCGATTGATGCGAGCCTGGTAATGCTACCAGCTTCAGAAGTCGATGCAGCACCACCGTTTCCATCGTTAGGTCTAACTGAACCATCTCCAATGTGTGTTAGATTCCATGAAGGATCTTGCTCGTCACCACTACTTTGAGTTGACGGGGCCTGAATGATTCAAATAGCACTTCAATAATGCCACAACTGTTTAAGTGGCAAAGAACTTTAAGTTGGGCAAGTAAAGATAATGACATACTTTTGGCTCCATAGCAAGCCTTGGAGGGGTTTGTAACCTCAAATTCTCCCAATCAACCCCACTAAAAAACGGATGATTTTTCAGTGAAGCATAACCATCAGGTCCAGCACCAGGTCTTTTGCTAGGGTCAATATCCTGAGTTGTTTTTGTATTAAAGTCGGTCAGCAAAACAGAGAGCATTAACAAAAAGAAATATCCTATACCTGAAATTTCATAGGAACTCGTGATAGATAACGTAACAAGTTGCTCACATTAGCACAAATGCTCTGCTCCTGAGATTGACTACACCTCCTTGAAATCATGGAGGGATTTCTTTATATTGATAAAACAGTATCTCTTTCTGTACTTACCATTAAAATATACACTTATCTAACTCCTTCCCCTCCCAGTACTCCCCCATAGTTTTTCTCCAAAGGCTAAGGGAAGATACAAAGGAGATTTTTTTGACACTGTAATTACTCCTTGCCTCTTAAACCCACGATACACTAGAAGCTTTCTTTTATAGTACCAGATAATAATAGCTGCAAGTAATGAAAAATTATAACCGAAAAAAAATGCGCTTGCTAGCCCGCATATCGAGGACAAAGCTTCTGCCTCTATATTTTGAATGTTAAAAACTACTATATCCTATTAGAATCATTCGCACCCTCTATGTAAGAAGCTAGCTCTATTGGACCTAAAGCTGCATCTTTTATGCCTATTTCAAGAAATATCACTTGGAAGGGATATTCCCTGTTTCATTCACAAACGGACGATAGGTCAACAGACAAATATATGCCCCACGACTGAGAACAAATTAGCTATCACTTTTGATCAGGAATATTATAATTTCTCAAACAATGCTGGTCATCCCTCACTTCAAGAAAGAACATAAGTTAAAGTAGAGACAATACACTGCTTGTTAGCAACAAATTTGTAAGTCCCGAGAAACAGGTTAAAGTGAATAATTCTAATAAATAATAAAATTTAGAAGCAGAAAGTCAGATAACTTGCTGAAAGCAATAAAATTTATTGATGAGAGTTCAGTCAAATGGAGAAGTATAAAGTATAAAACATAAAAAGAAAAAAAGCTAACATAATTGGGGAAGCAAAAAAGAGGAACTGCAGGATGGAAGTGAATATTAAATACGAAATAATAGCTTACCAGCAGCTGATCAATAAGATCTCTGGCTTCATCTGAAAAATAATTTGGGAATCTAATATCTCTGGCGATGATTCTTTGAAAGATGAGCCATTCACTGGCATCTTTAAATGGAGAAGTTCCTGAAAGCATTTGATACAATGTGCAGCCAAGAGCCCAAAGATCATTTCTGGTGGAACATGTACAAAATGAATAATAATGTTAGATCAAATCCGATCCATAATAAAAAGAAATGCGAACAATAATATAAACGAGCTTTTTTTTCCGAGAAAGATAATATGAACGAGCTTTGAAAATTTAAAAGGACCAAACATGCAGACATGGACCTACAACATGTCTGATGAGACACAGAAGAAAAGGACTTTGGCTTTTCCAAGCGTAGAGTTCCGTACCCAAAAGTCGCGGGAGAAGAATTTAAAACTTCAGGAGGGACATAAGCAGCTGTTCCCACAAAAGTACAGGCTTTGTCATCTGGTTAAAGAGAACAATCAACAATTCAATAATGGTCAAGATAACAACATACTCTCATTGGGTCAATGTAATTCCAATTTCGAGGAGAGTGTCCTCGTAGAAAGCAATATTACCTGATGTAGCATTCGGAAGAACTGTTATTCTGCTATCCTGCATTGGCTTTACACTGCCAAAGTCTGCAATTTTGATATGCCCATCTGAAGTAAGAAGTAGGTTCTCTGGCTGTCAATAAGCAAACTGTCAGAATCCCTCTGCCATATATTAAGTATTAACATGTAAAAGTCCACTTCGTGAAATACCTTAATGTCTCGATGAATCAATCCCATACTATGTATATATTCAAGAGCATCTACAACTTCAGCTGCATAAAAGCGTGCCTCGTCTTCAGACAAACGGCCTTTCTGCACCCACGAAGTCAAAAGTACATTGTTCATGATACTCTTGCTAGCCAATCAAACAAGAATATTAGCATATCATACAAGAAGTCACAAACTTTAGTGAAAGGAAATATTTCGAAGAAAGGACGGAAACATTTTCAATAAATTCCTGAAAATACCAACGTTCGACAAGAAAAACAGAATATATAGGGAACTTTTGAGAAGATGTTCATTCTTTTGGGAAGTCGGAAAGAATAAACTTTTTTTGGTGGCTGCATTTCAGTCAATGTCGGATGAGCAGGATATCTAACATTGAAGAACTCAACCATTCTGCTTTCATTCAAGCTATGTTACTTGGACTTAAAAATGTCGAACGGTTGTGTGTAGGATACTCCACAATTAGTGCATTTGAAGAATCCGACACGGGTGCGGCAACAATTTTAGAGAATCCGAGCAACATAGCATTCAAGGAAGTACAATATCCATATTTGTAATACTCTGCAAAAGGTTCACTGGTCGACCAAAACTTCCATTATTCATTTTGCACAGAGTTCTACTTGGGGCACTTCACATAACAACAAGAAGAGTATACACATAAAGGTTCTTCATTTGCTTACCCTTGTTATTTGATCAAAAAGCTCTCCACCTTCACAAGACTCGAGCGCCATGTCTTCATAATACAGCCAAATATAATTAAATTAGACAAACCAAAGATCGACAAGACTGCAGACAAAATTGAGGGGGCAACTCTAAATGAAGAATATTTAAAATACTCACACAGTGAAAAAGTGTCTTGAAAGGTGAAAAATAGCCGGATAACACCAGGATGATCTAACTGATCAAGTACAATACGCTCTAGTTTCACATAAGCAGTCTTATTTTCCTTGGTGATGAACTTTTTGTCCATGATTTTCAAGGCAAACACATTCGCAGTATCCTTCTTTTTTGCTCTGACAACCTGATAAATCATAAGGGTAAATAACTTAAATGGTAAAATTCAATTTGACATGTCGATAATTAAGCATCAACGCAGCCATGTGAGTTCATGTACTTTAATTGTATTCATAATCTATCCAAAAGAAAAAGTGGGAAGATGAAATGGAGAGAACGCATCTCAGAGGATTTTTGTTAGTTAACAATACTAAATGTATCAAGCCATACACTTGATCGCACGACGGGCAATGGCAACCCTCGATGGAGCACTACACAAGGAGTGTGATCTTCAAGTAATGACACTAAGATAGCGTCTGGCCATAGATTTTGGGAGTAGATTTTGAAAATTTATCTCCAAATATATGTGTTTGGCTTTGAAAATTGATCAAATCTTCAAATCTGATCTTCAAATATTTCCAAGTTCCCAGAAACAGGCCATTTTTTGGGACTTCCTCACAAAACGTCAACCTTTTTCCAAGTAAAATGCATGTCCAAAACACAACTTCAAATTCCAAAAATCACAACTTCATGAACTCAAATTTTCATGTTTCAAGTTTCAACGTCAAAATCTATGGCCAAATGGGAGCTAAGTTTCTTCTTCACCTCCTTTTTGACAAATCAGATATATTCCATATACAACACACCAAGAAAGTGTAAAAAAATATGTTACACTATAAAATTGTGGTTCAACCAAAATAATTTATTAGCTTACAAAAACTACTACTACAAATGATAATCTTCTCTTTATACCAAAAGCAACTGAAACAAGAATGATCTTTTTGCAACCCTAACATCATTAATGCTAACAAAACATAGTTTTTATGAATATTTATCTCTTCCAAAGAGCAGCTTCTTACCAGAAAATTCAGAACAATCTTCAAACATAAACCAACCCAATAAAAGATTTTTCGCGGTGGACTATAAACTATATTTTTGCAAACAGAGATGAAACCAGCCCAAAAAAAAGGAAGACATATGGAATTCAGTAAAAATGACAACAAAAATAAAACAAGTGACAAAACTCTTCCATTCTAAATTGCAGTTGTCTATCAAATTGGCATTTACAACAACATAGCCGGTGTAATTCCACAAGTGGGGTCTGGAGAGGATGGTGTGTACACCAACTCTACCCTACCTCACGAGATAGAGAGGCCATTTCCGATAGACCCTCGGCTCAAGTAAGAGCAGTTCGAAAAAAGCAAAAACAACAAGAGCAAAGAAGCCAAGAAACAATGCTAAAGAAATCATGACAAAGCATATTAAAAACAGGAACAATCACCACATCAGAATAATAAGATAGTTGAACTGAATGGCATTTGAGTATAAAAACAGCGAGGAGGAAGTGGGCACAGAAGAGATTTATGAAGAAGAGCAAAGCCAAATCCCCAACTCCAATCAAGAGAAATGAAAGGAAGTAAAAGAAGAGCACAAGCACATTCAAGTTGAGCACACATTTGAGCAACACAAACTAAATATAGAAATGCTAGCAAATTCAAACTAAGCAAAAAACTGACATAAAAGATAAGGAAGGGCAAAAAAAGTCACCTTGGAATAAGAACCAACTCCATAGATCTTTCCCAATTCAAAATCTTGAATTGTAAAATTCTCTTGTGGTGCCCTAAATGCAAAGCTCTTAGATCTCTGAGTATTACTTGAATTATTCTGAATCTTTAACTTAGCATCAAATTCTTGCTCCATTTCACCTTCTCCCCCAACCAATGCCAACATTTCACCCTCAAGAAAACCAAAAAAAAAAAAAAAACAAATCTTTCACCACCCCACAAACCCCTTTCAAACAATACACATATATTCTTCCTACACACTCAAAAAAGATTGGATTTTTTCACAGCAAACTATGAAAGGGTGAAAAAGCAAGATTCTTGAGAAAACCCAAAAAAAAACTAATCTTTCACCACCCCACAAACCCCTTTCAAACAAACCACATATATTCTTATATACTCAAAAAGATGGGATTTTTTCACAGCAAAATATGAAAAGGGTGGAATCAAGAACCTCAAAAAAATACCCAAAAAAACAAATCTTTCACCACCCCCACAAACCCTTAACACACAATACACATATATTGTTCCTATAAATTCAAAAAGATTGGATTTTTTTGGCACAACAACCTATAAAAGGAGTTCAAGCAAGAACTTTGAATAACAAGAGCAACAGAAAAAAAAACCATTAAACATCAAATCATATTCTCTTTATATATTCTTTCTTTTCTTTGTTCTGATAAAGCAATTCCATATGTCAAAGACACCCTAAAGCAAATGATTCCTTATACATGCAAATATCTTTACAAATTCCCAAAAAAAAAAAAAAAAAAATTACAAAAATGAGAAAAGGAGAGACCCCATTATATGTATTTATATCTAGTATTTGTGTATAAAGTTGGGAGCTTTAAATTTCTTTCTCTCCTTTTCTCTAAACCCTAGAAAGCTATAATATGTTTATATTGGGATTGAAGTTAAGAAGAGCACATGAAAATGAATGATGTATATCATTTCATTTCCATTACAAAATCCCAATTCTTGATGATTTCTATCTTTTATTAGAAAAAGAAAAAACTTTTTTTTATGTATGTAAATTTATATTTTTTTTAATGTATAGGGACCAAAAATGTAGGGTAAGGGGAAGGGATGATAATGGTTCCTATGATTGGCGTGGGGTGCGGGGTGGGGGGTGGGGGGGATACAAAAATGGCATTAGCAGTTACAATGTATCAATGCTGCCATGGGTATTGGTTAACCAGTTTACACTGAATAATGGGTTCTTTTTGGATTTTACAATCTTGTTTTTATGTGCAAAGTACATTTGTTTAAGCTTTTGGTACAAATTCCATTTTTGGTAGATCAAAAAGGTCTAGTTTTCACCATGTCACTGTCCATGGATGAATTGACCAACTTCAATAAGGGGTCGTTTGGTTGAGGTATTGAAAAAAATAATACATGCATTAATTAACGGGAAAGTAGCTCTTTTGAAAAATAATGAATAATAATAGCCCATATTTTTTGTTTTGGACAAAAGTAACATTTTGACTGTTTTTAATGTCATTTATTAGCCGTTTATTTTAATAAGCCACACGCTAAAGGATAAAGGTTTGCAGTTGTCCTTTTTTCGAAAAAAAAATATAACTGATACCTACAATTCCCATACTTTTTCCGACTGTTCTTTTCTATTAGGGTTTTCTGACGTTTGTAGTGATGAAAATCAAGAAAAAGGTTAGTATTGATACGAAATTAGCTGGTAAAGGTATAAGATATGATCCTAATTTCGTTGTTACTGATGATGATTTTGAAGATTTAACACATCGTGATGTTCGATTGAAGGATTTGAAGAATGTTCATGGTAGTCCTAGTCAATGACGAAACAAAAAAAAATCAGCTAAAAAAAAGGCACATACAAATGTGAGTGATGATTCAAATCTTGTTGTTATTCGGAAAAAAAAAATAGTGATTCAAAAAATGATGAAGATGATGGTAAGTCATCTAAAGGAAAAGGGAAGATAACTGTGAATGATGAAGGAGATACTCTTGTTCCTCCAAAAAAAACATCTAAAGGAAAGAAGAAGATATATGTGAATGATGAAGGAGATACTCTTGTTCCTCCAAAAAAAATAAAAAAAAGGAATCGATCAAATGACGGAGAAGATGATACTCAATCATCCAAAAAAAAAGTAAAAAAGCTCCTTGGAAGAGAAAAATACCCAAATTAACTGATTTTGACGTACATTGTTTGTGCTTTCTATGTATTAACTATGTCTGATAGATGTTCACTTTTTGTGTAGAATTTGTGTATGTTTGCAATATGTGTGTTATTGTTGTATATAATATGTGTCAGTGTTGTATATGAAATATATTGGGTAGTAATTTTTGTGAAATTTAGTGTATGTTTGAAATATGTGTGTTATTATTGTATATAATATGTGTCAGTGTTGTATATGAAATATATTGGGTAGTGATTTTCATGAAATTTAGTGTACATTGACTGTATAACTAATTGTGTATCAGGATTGTATAAGAACTGTGTATAGTTTGAATATTTATATTGTAACTGTGTGAATTGGCAACACTGTTGTAATGAATACTGTATGAGTAGTGTATGTAGATTTTTGAAATATTTATACCTAAAAGTACGTATTTTAGGTTTGGGATTTGTTTCTTGGTCCATCTGATCATTATAAGTGTCAGCTCAGCGTGCACACAAACTGTGGTATTGTGACTGCCTTGAAATCTAAGTTGGACAAGAAGTAACTTGATTTGTTTAAGAATAGTTGCTTTGGGTATTTCTAATCTTTACCAAGTGTTTTTCCTCAAAATCAACTTATCCATGGAATGTTGCTTAGGGAACTTGTTTGTGAGAGAGATGATGAAATATGGATTAAAGTGAATAACACTAGGTTACGGTTTGGCTTACAAGAGTTTGCTATAATTAGTGGTTTAAAATGTACTGGAAATTACAATAATGAGTTTGATGTTACTGAAGAAAGTAAGCTGATGGAATTGTATTTTCCAGGAAAGTCCAAGGTTACAAAGCTTGATTTAGAAGAGTGTTTCATGAATAAAAAGTGGCGATGTGATGAAGATGCTTTACAAATTTCTATTTTGTTCTTCATTTATTCCTTTATTTTTTCTATCATGTATAGTTATGTTATAACTAAGAATTATTTCTTATTGGTTGAATCTGAAAACTATGAAACATTTCCTTGGAAAAAATTATGTTTTCGTCTAATGTTGGAGTCAATGAAGTCTAAGGTTTATCAGTGAAAAACTATGTATCGTTGTGCTGGTTTCCCTTTAGTATTTCAATGTTGGTTTTATGAGTGTTGTCCTTATACCGATGGCTATCTTGCTGACCGAGTGGGCGATGATGTGCCACGTATACTGAATTGGTTTGTAAAGTATAGACCAATATACAAGGAGGTCAAGTCTGCATTTTTTTATATTAGGCAAGAGCAGGTATATCGTTGTTTTAAATTGTAATTTATATATGTTTTGTCAAATTTGTATGTGCTTCTTAAATGTCGAATGTTGTTTTGTATGTGCAGGTTGTGTTGCGTAACATTACGCCGATAGTTCTTGAAAAAACAATCCTTCAATTACCTGATTTCAAACTTGTGGATGCGGTTGTGCACTCTGTTGATTTGCCTAGCACCAGTAAACAAGAATGTAGTCAGTCTAGCTCAGATAATGAATTGACACTTTTGAGAAGTGATGTTAAAATGGTATGTCAAAGGTCTTTATTAATATTTGTATGTTTTTGTTAATTGATGTTTTGACTTCTTCCTTTTATGTTTAGTTAACGGAAAAGGTTTCCTCGATGGAGAAGTTTATGAAATCCTCATTTGAATTGATTTTTCAAGCTCTAGATATAAAGAATGAGCCTAAGGTATTCTTTTCCTGATTTTTTTCTATTTTTTAACAAAACTTATATACACTATTGTACTTATTTTGCAAAGTTTTTTTACAGGTTGGTACATCAATTGGTACTAATGATGGTGATAACTCAAATGAAAAAGACGATGAGACACCTAATGTTGGTGGTACAAGTGATGATCAAGTTAATGATCCACCTAATGTGGGACATCAAAATGATGTTGTACTGGAAATGGATCATATAAGTGACAATTTGATGGATGATGTAGGAAAAACAACAGATTGTGTAGGTGGTGATGTATTTGGGCATTTGGTGGATGACGTTGGAGAGAAAGTTAATTTTGTAGGTGATTGTGAGTTGGTCATGTCGCTGTTGATTCTATGGCTGAAACTTTTAAGGATGGTGCTTGGAAGAATTTTCCAAATTTTAATTTTTTGAAGTTCACACAAAGCTCAGGTGAAAATAAGGATATATGGGAGGGTAGAAATAGTCAGGTTGATAGTGATTGGTCTAATTTTACTGATTCTGAAGTGTCTAAATTTACTCAACCTTTTCATGATCAAAAAACACAAAATGAAGGTGATGTGGCAGTGCTTAGCCAGAATGAGCTTGACTGGTCAGAAAATCCAGACACTGAAATTTCTAAGTTAACTCAACCCGATAAGAGTGTTGCAAGAACTGATGCAACTGATTTAGTATGTGATAATGTTAGAAAGATTGATGCAACTACAAGTGATAATGTTAAAGGGATTGAGGAAAACATGGTGGTTGCGTCTGTTATGTTGGATGAAATACCTGTTATTCCTCGCCGATTACGTAAGCCAACGGCAGTACGTGAATCACATTTTTGTCAAAATTTGATTCTGGTTGTGGCAAAGTTGAAGGCCAATCATCTAAACGTGTAGACAATGCTCATCCAAGTAACCACGTTTTGTCTATAAAGCATCCTTTTGTGAAGAGTATTACGGAGCGAATTGATGATATAAAAGTGACAGTTTAACAGGTTTGTTGCGAGATCATTGCGCGTTAAACAAATGTAAGTTTTTGTTTGTAGTTTATTTTTTATTTTGCTTTATTTTATCATATATTACAATTTTTGTAACATTTTTTTCAGGCCTGTTTATTCAGATTCTGTCAATGCTCTCCAAAAATATTTTAACTATGGAGTTGATACTGTTAAAATGAAAGAGTGGTTCTTCACATCGGCATATCCATGAGTACCGTTAACCGATTCAATAAATAGTGAATTTGTTAGTTAAGTAGGTTATATATCTTTTATTTTTGTACTTGATAGCGATAAGCTAATTGGAATACTGAAATTTTGTATATGATGAATGTTATATAAGTTCTATGCATTATTTATGCAGTACTTTATGTCCAGTTTATATGCAGCTCTTTATATGCAATGTATATACAGGTCCTATGCAGTGTTTACACAGTAGGTACACAATTTAAATGCAGTAGTTGTTATTCAGTATATATACAGGTCCTACACAGTAGGTACACACTTTGTATGCAATAGTTGATATGATGCATGTTATATAAGTAGCTTGTATTTATCAAATTTAAATTAGTGTTCTGTATTCATTTTTAGCATTTTAACATGACTTTGTTGTTCATATTTTCAGCATGTTGATGCTATCTTTTACTATTTACGAAAAAAGTCAAAATACAAATTTGTTTGTGATTCAGTTAAATTTACAATCATCGATTGTTGATTTAACTGCTTGATTCAGACTTTGTATAAGCATTTTGTGAAGAAAAATAGAGATGTAACACTTATCACTCAAGAACATCAAATCGTTGAGTACATGCTTGAATTTTTTATGGATGCAACATCCCGTGGAATAGCGTTGACAATGTTCTTTTTTTAATTAATCTTGTTGAGGAGTTTCACTAGACTTTGGTGAGGTTGTCTTTTAAAGATCAGTGCATATATGTGTATGATTCAATGTATGGTGCAAGACATGCCGTTCGTGTTCAGAAATTAGTTGCAGCGTATTTAGAATTAATTTCACACTTTCTTTCTTGTATTGGATTTTGAAAAAGTAGGAGCGATGGACTTCCAGTGGCTAATTTTTTTTATATTCATATTGTTGATGGACTGCCAACTCAAGCTAACACGTAATATATTGAATGCACATTCAATTGCTCATTTTTACATACTTTTTTTATCAATTATACTGATGATGTATTATGTTTGCAGGGACTATGGTGTATTTGTTGTTGTCTTTGTTGAGTATTTGCTTGATAGTCTTGAAATTTCTAATCATCTAGATGATATTGATGTTATTCGTATTCGGTATGATGTGTTGCTGTGGGATTATGGAAAGAAAAAATAAAAGCAATGTGCAGTTAGTGAAGATGAATCTATTGGTCGATTGTTGAAGAAAAAGGATGGTGTGCAGCAAATTTAGTTAGAAATGTCTTTGAAGCATAGATGTTAGATATGTTTTAGTGTTGAAATGCTTAGGGTTGTTTTGTTTTGTGTTGATACACTTGGAGATTCTTATTATAAAATATTATGTTGAATGTTATATGTTTTGGTAATTGATACAATTATGTACAATTGATGCTGAAATGTTAGTTTATGTTGATCACAGTTGATATTCAATATATATGCAACATTTATTCAGTTCCTATATAGTTTAATATCCAATATATATGCAGATGCTATACAGAAATTACACAGTTCATATGCAGTACTTTATATGCAGTATATATACAAGTCCTATATAGTAGTTACACAGGTCATATGCAGTTTATATGCAGTATTTTTGCAAATTTATACCAATAAAATATAAAACTTACACATTGTTGACACAGGTCATAAAAAGTAGTTATATAGTTTAATATCCAATATACATGCAGGTGCTATACAGAAATTACACAGTTTATATGCAGTACTTTATATGCAGTATATATACAGGTCCTATATAGTAGTTACACAGTCTGTACACAGGTCATATGCAGTATTTATGCAAATTTATACCAACATTCCAACAAAATAAAAAACTTACACATTGTTGAAACAGGTCATATAAAGTAGTTATATTGTTTAATATCCAATATATATGCAGGTGCTATACAGAAATTAAATAGTTCATATCAGTACTTTATATGTAGTATATATACAGGTCCTATATAGTAGTTACACAGTCCGTACACAGGTCATATGCAGTTTATATACAGGTCCTATACTGTAGTTACAATATTATATGAAGTATTTATGCAAATTTATACCAATATTCAGTATATATACAACATTTATTCAATTCCTATACAGTTGTTACACAGTTTAAGCACACTATTTCTACAATTTTATACATTTATCCCAACCAGATACATAACTTATATATTGTTGTAATAAAGTATTTATATAGTTTATAAAAGTAGTTATATTCAAAATATAGAGGTGTTATGTATTTGCTAGTGAATTCAAAAGACAAATACTAGTACTTATATATATTCAAACTGTATATAGGTATTATACATAATTGACACAGGTGATATGCAGTTTTTTTAGGCTTTGTAGCAGAAAATTACACTTCCCCATCTCAGAGGATTTGATTAGTGCACATCACCAAAGAATATGGCTAAATGAAACACCATAATGCACAGATTTCTATAAGAGTAGAATGCATTTGAAGTAAAATAATATTATTGTTATTACATTGCTATGAAAAGAATAGTCTTTTTTCAAGAAAAAAAATGGAAAGGATAAAAGTGTTCTTGCAGCAGCATCCTATTAGATTCTTGTTAGAGCATTTCCACGTGTTCTTCAATTGTGTCCTATTTTTCCACAGCGCCCACATGAAATTTGTTGCTTAAAGTAGTCCATAATGCCCTTTCCTCAATTGTTCTTCTTTGGTCTTCCTGGTTTTGGTTTTCAGATTGGTGGCAGTACTATATTAGCTGATATCTCTACTGGAATGTGCCAAACTGTTTCATCAGGAAGTGGTATAACTGAAAGTTCATATGCTTTCAAGAAGTTTTCTCTTGTGTAATATGGAGCACAATAGCTTTGTAAGTTCATATGTGTGTAGGTTAGGACCGCCATAGCATGTGGACAAGGTATGCCATCTACTTGAAATTGTATGCAGGAGCATTTTTTTTCACGCATGCAAATAATGTTTCATTTTACAGTTTCATCAATAACTACATAAGAATAGTGAGTAGAACCCATCACCTGCAATGTACAAATATATTAGTAAATAGTGTGCACATTAGAATATGTAAGTGTCTGTGAAGTAGAAATAAGAAGTAACACCTTCATTTTATCTGACAGAATGAGATTTTTTCTCATTATTATATTGTATTTATTTTCCAGTTCTATAAATGTTGCTTCGGAATATTGTCTATGTTCATTATTCCATCTCATGACCAGATCCATCATAAATTGTACAAAAAAATTTAATTGGCAAGTCTCTTGCATCTCTATTTGCTAAATTTAGGGACTCTTCTATGTTTGAAGTCATGAACAACGACCTGTTGACATGGGCATGAGCTATGGACCATTTTTCATAGCCTATATCAAACAGATACTCCTTCACCCTATTATCGATTTTGTTTATGCCTCTCATAAGCTGATCAAAGTCTGTCTTTATGTATGTTCTAGCCATTGTAAAGAAGATCCCCTTTAATTGCTTTTGATTCTTCTTAAATCTACCCTTGATGTTGTTCCATAGATGGTAGATGCATATACAGTAAGCCACATTTGGATATATAAGTGCAGCAACTTTTAATATGTTGTCATGCCTATCATATACTATGCACATACCTTCTCTTTCACCAAAAGCAGTGTTAAACATGCGAAAAAATCATTCCCATGAAACATCATTTTCAGAATCAACAACAGCATATGTTAGTGGCAAAATATGTCCTAATTAAATAAGTGGAAAAGTGTCTATCAGTGCATGCCAGCATATACATAATTTTATTTTAAAAAAATTCATAAAACTCACCTGCTGCATCCAGCACACTAGCAGACAACATTGTTCCCTTGTATACAGATTTCAGAAAAATTTCATCAACAACAATGGTAGGCATACAATATCTCAAGCCCCTAATTGATGTGCTCAACGCGACAAAAGCATATAAAAAGCGATTGTCCTCCATTTTGTATAGCCTTGTGAATGATCCAGGATTTATTGTATTTACCATGTATAGGTAAGTTGACAATTTAGCATAAGATTCACGCAAGAAACCTCTGACCAGTTCAAGTGCTTTTTCTTTGGCTCTATATATTTTTTTGTAGTTCATCCTAATTCCGTACAAGTTTCTCATTTCTTCCATGATCTCTGCTGGAGTGTATATTGACTTTAGATTTAGAAAGTTGTGCTTCACCATTTTAGTGATGGTTAAAGAAGTAGCATGTCGTTGTGAAAGTATTCTGTCCGCAATTGGACAGGTGTGATCATCGATAAATTTTGTCACCATGAAAACTTCTGAATTTTGTTGACTTGAAGATCTAAAAGTCCAATTGCATCTCTGATTGATACACTTAAGATAGTACCTAGATACATTTATATACAATAAATGTATATGCAGTACACAGTTCATATCCAATATATATGCAGGTGCTATAAAGAAATTACATAGTTCATATGCAGTACTTTATATGCAGTATATATACAGGTCCTATATAGTAGTTACACAGTCTGTACACAGGTCATATGAAGTTTATATACAGGTCCAATACAGTAGTTATAATATTATATGCAGTATTTATGCAAATTTATACCAATATTCCAACAAAATATAAAACTTACACATTATTGACACGGGTCATATAAAGTAGTTATATAGTTTAATATCCAATATATATGCAGGTGCTATACATAAATTATATAGTTCATATCAGTGCTTTATATGCAGTATATATACAGGTCCTATATAGTAGTTACACAGTCTATACATATGTCATATGCAGTTTATATGCAGTATTTATGTAAATTTATACCGACATTCCAACAAAATATAAAACTTACACATTGTTGACACAGGTCATATAAAGTAGCTATATAGTTTAATATCAAATATATATGCAGGTGCTATACAAAAATTACATAGTTCATATCAGTATTTTATATGCAGTATATATGCAGGTCCTATATAGTAGTTACACAGTCTATACACAGGTTATATGCAGTTTATATACAGATCCTATACAGTAGTTACAATATTATATGCAGTATTTATGCAAATTTATACCAATATTCCAACAAAATATAAAAGTTACACATTTTTTACACGGGTCATATAAAGTAGTTATATAGTTTATACCTTGATGATGATGATCTTTTTACCTTAAATTGGAATCTCTCACGGATTGCATAATGTTCCATCACACTTGATAGTGTATTTTTATCCTAGTACAGCTGCCCTTTTTCAACATCTCTATGAAGTGGATCCTGAATTATCGATTCGGGTTGTTCTTCTATTTCTTCATCTTCAATTGTATAATCAGAAATAGGTATCGGATGAACTTAAATAGTAGTCAGAGATGTTTCAATCAAATTTTCAATTGAGGATTCTCCATTTTCAAATGTGTTTTGTAGTGTTATACACAATGGAAATTCATTTATATCCAAAAAAAAATTCTCCATCTCCATATAAAGTCTAACACTCATATCATTGTAAATAGTCATAGATCCACTCTTTACAATGTATTTTATTGTCATTAAATCAGAATTTCGCTCTAGATTCAACTGCTTATATAGTTCATCAACAAAATATTCATACCTGCAATCCGAATTCAAAAGTACTCCATTGATTGTAAATTTTTCAAACTGTACATCACTTAACTACTCTCCTCCGTATTGTAGCATAATTGGAACTAAAATTGAACTTAAAGCCATAATTTTGTATCAACTAGAGCTAATTGTGAATGAAAAAACTTTATGAAGCTAATTGACGGAGGATTTTGTATATTTATATACAATTTATGAAGGTATTTTAAGGTAATATGGTGTATCTGAAAGAGGAATTTTGAGGTTTTAATGGAAAGAAATCCTGAGGTAAAATTGGGGAAGGAAAGTGTGAGTTTCAATTAAAAAGAAAAGAAATATATTACGCGATTTTTGCGGCTTTTTAGCGGTGATTAGAAGATGGTTAGAATATGAAATTATTTTAACGTCTATTAAGTGGGAATTAAAAACAAGGGCTATTTTTGTGGAATAAGTTTTATGAGAAGGGTTATTTTTGTCCTTCTCCCTTAATTAATGTGTATTGTTAGTACCCTATTTAGTACTATCCCCGTTAGGGATCTTCATGGGTCGGTTTGGGTCAGTTATTGTTCAAAATCATAACCAAACCAACTTAGTCGGTTTTTAAATTTCTAAAACCAAACCAACACAAAAAAAATAACCGTCAGTTTGGTTTTTATCGGTTTAGTTCGGTTTGGTTCGATTTGATTTTTCGGTTTATAACTTTAGTTAATGATAAAAGTTGAAATTTTTCTTAAAAAAATCAATCCAACATATGAGATTTCAACCGAGTGTTGTTCCTCAACCTTGAAACTAAGATATCAATTTAGTGTTATACTTAGGCAAAGTCATGAACAACACCATATGAATGCTTCTACCAAAGTATTTAGAAACTACATATAAGAGAATGATATGATAAATTCCCCAAAAGGTAAACACATAAATTTTTTGCTCAATAGGGACCAAAAAGAAAGTTCAAAACTAGTGATTATCGATAGTCTAATAAAACCCACCTATAAAGTCTCATAGACAACAAGATAATTTTCACAATCAATATCATTTGCCATTCAAAGTGCGAAAATCATATAGAATCTCATAACGTACTATCAACTAAATGGAGACAGATGATTAAAAGTGCTATGACTAAAGTTAAATTCATGATTAAAATTTAAAATATAAAAAATAATTATATTTTATTTATGAATAATATATAAATAATTTATATATGCATATGTATGTGTGTGTATACATATATATATATATATATATATATAGTAAAATGAAACTACATAAGTATCAGTTTTAAAATTTTAAAACCAAACCAAACCAAACCTAACCAAATGTCGGTTTTCTTAATCGATTTGGTTTGGTTCGTGGTTCGGTTTGATTTTTAACCAAACCATGAACACCCCTAATCCCCGTCTCATTTTATATATCGCCATTTGATTGAACACGGAGTTTAAGAAATAAGTAATGACTTCATAATGTTTACAAAATTGTCCCTCTTAATGTTTACTTTTTAGTTATCTTTTCTTAATAAGTGGGATCCACTAAGGATAAAATGGGAATGATGTCATTAAATAATTACCAAATAAGGAAAGGTGACTTTCTTTTTGGACGGACCAAAACGAAAATAGCAACACATAATATGAGATAGAGGGAGTACATTTTTTAGCTTATGTATAATTAACGTTTGCATTAGTTATTCATTCTACTATGTATTGAGGTGTGTGTTAGTAATACCCACCATTTTTTATGTATTAGTAATACAATGACCCTGAACACATACATTAACTTATTAAATTACATTGTTATCCTTCAATATATTTTTTCACTTCCTTTTCCACCATTATCACATTCTCCAGTTCCTTCCCACCATTTTAAAAAAGTTGCTCTTTCTCTTGTTTTACTTTTCCATGAAAATGAAAAGATACTTTGCCATATCATATTCCTCAACTCTTTTCTTTTCCACGATATAGTCTACATTAGGCAAAAAAAAAAAAAAAGAATTGTCGATTTCCAGATCAGAAGAATTGTTGGTGCTACTTTACTTGCGGGTGTTGCTTTCAATCTTCATGACAGTTGGTGCTACTTCATTGCCAAGAATTGTTGGTGCTACTTGTTAATGTTGGGTGTATTTTCTTCTACCCTTGAAAAAAGAATGTATAAGGAAGGATATTTAGGTAAATAATATTTTTTATAAAGATTATGTAAATATAATATTATCTTTAATACATCAAATCAAATGTTGAATAAAAAATAATGTCTGCATAATTAATGTCAGTATTATTAATACTTGTATTAATAATGTAAGTATTATTAATACACCTTATTTAACATTATTTTTATACACTCTACCAAACGATGTGTATTAGATAATGTAAGTATTATTAATACACCTTATTTAGCATTATTTTTATACACTCTATCAAACGATGTGTATTAGATAGATTAATGTTTGTACAAAATTTTAGCATAATGTTTGGCTGCAAACTGCAAAGTCTCACTTATGTAGTACAATTATATAACAACATAAGAGTGCACTTTTATAATTGATTTGAAGTGGATAAGATATAGAGTTAATATTTATGTTCAATTAATATTAGTATTACTTATATAATACTCCTATTCTTATACTACATAATAAACTATTGCATTAACAATGTCGATTATTAATAATAACTATTATATACTTCATATTTATACACTCTATTTGGTATTATTCTTGATAATGCAACGTAAGATAATTTCAATATAATAACAGTTAATTAAAAAAATAATATTAGCATAGCTAATCTCAGTACTACTGTACTAGTTGTGTTTGAACCAAATGACCCGTAAAGGTTGTGGGAACGAAGAAAATTCATTTATTCTTAATTAGAAGTTTCAAATTTGAACTTTCAAAATGAAAATATAAAAAAGTTACTAATAAATAATGTTTCTCCTTTAATAAGTCTTTCCTAATAAAGATCCAAATTAATCGGGACTCAAAAACTGATCACAAATATAAAATGAAAAAAAATTAGGATGTCTTTAGTGAGTAGTATCTACAATGATGTTCTAATTTTTCTTCTTCATATCTATATTTAAGTACTCCTCCATAACTATATTCACTTGCATCTGCTTCTACTATATATGTAAAATTTTTATTTTCGTCTGGAAATTGTAATTTTGGTAATTCTTTACAAAGTATTTTTATTTTTTGTACTTCCAGACAAAAATAAAAAATTTATATATGTAGAAGAAGCAGATGCAAGTGAATATAGTTATGGAGGAATACTTAAATATAGATATGAAGAAGAAAAATTAGAACATCATTGTAAATACTACTCACGAATGTTTAATGAAACAGAAATAAAATGGGAAATAAATAGAAAAGAATTATGCTCATCATATAAATGTTTATTAGCATTTGAGTCCTATAGTGTATATAACAAGTTCATTGTACGAACAGATAACACACATGTACGATGGTGGTTAACAAGAAAAATACAAAATTCAATTACAACGAAGGAAATTCAGAGATTAGTATTGAATATATTAAATTTTATATTTACGATTGAAGTAATCAAGACTAACAAGAATGTGCCCCTTTTTCAAGAACTTTACTACTCCCTCCATTTCAAATTAATTGAATTGTTGGGTTATGACACACACCTGAAGAAAAATCTTTTAGGACATTGTCACACCCCCTTTTTCGCTCGAGGGTATCGAGATCGAAGGGTCTTTTCAATTAAAGTGATGATATTGAATAGGGATTAATTTATTTACAGAGTCGTCACTTGAAATTGAGTTATGGTGTTCCAAGTCACCTTTTTGAATCCCTAATCAAAAGAAAATGACTCTTTGTTATGGTCTGCGAAAATAAAAGATCGGGTAAGAAATTCTGTTGACCGAGAGGAAGGTGTGAGGCACCCCTCGAGTCCCGTGGTTCTAGCATGCTCACTTTTATTGACTTATCTTGTTTTGAACTATTTGAATAAATCGTGTTAAGACCTAAATTCACTCATTTTATTATACCGAAAAAACTTGTCTATTATCTTATATTAAATCGATGAAAGTTAATTTAAAAAAATATTTGTCAAGGTGCATTATTGCATCCTTGAAATTTTAAATATCTCGAAAAGATGCAGACACCGCATTCTTAATTGAGACGAATATTTTAAAACCACCAAAAATTTGCGTAGTGTTAGAGGCGTTGATTTGACTCTTGAAAATTTGAGATCATTTTGTCTCACATCTTTTCTATTTTAATTAGTCACAAAAATAATAATATTTTTATAGCAAAAAATAAATTAAAGAATATTATTTTTTTATTACCAAAAATAAATTACTTTGAAATTTTCCATTTTTGACTTTAGTTTTAAAAATTTTATTGCCATGCTAATATTTCTTATTAATTTTTTATCACAAATTCAATTTATTTTCTTTTCCTGAGCACTAATAAAATTCATCATGACAATTCCGTTTTCTATACTTCAAATACACTTTTAGAATAACATTACAATACAGTAACAACTATGCAAGCAAACTACAATAGTAAACACACACTTTTAAAATAACAATGTATAAAAATGATAATTATTCAAACAAACTACAACAGTAACAATACAACACAATATCAACTATCCAAATAGACTACAACAGTATAAATTTGAAGTTTAAATTGATTGGGTTTAAAATGCCATGACTAAAAATATTGGACGATTTATCTTACTAAGTACCGAATTTTTCAATATTTAATTCCGATTCCATGACTTAAGAATAACCATTTTAAGTCGAAATCGTTACATTATTCAGCAATATATTTCATGAAATTTAAAACTTATGAAGGGTTTAATATCTAATCTTTACTTCTTCGACTTGAATAAATAACTAAACATGTTATTCATGATAATAACACTCACATAAAAAAATCAGTCCGACCTATTGAATAATATACAAATTCACTTAATAACACCATTCATGCTTGGAATGAGAATGAACTTATAAAAGAAAAGTACAAGAATTGGATAAAAACCTGAATAATGAATTAACTAAAAGAGAAGCAAGAATGACATCACCGAAAACTCGATAGGAACCAAGGTCCAAACCCCAACCGAAGAATATTCAAAGTATCTTCTCCATTTTTATTCTTTGTTTCTGATATTTTTCTTTTCTCTGGTTTTTTTAGTTGTTTTCTCACTTTTTCTCTCTGTTTTTTCCTCTGTCTCATTTTTTTTTTTTTTTGCAGTTTGTGTTTTCTGATAGATGAATGTACGTTCAATCTCTGGGGGTGGGAGTCTTTATGTAACAGGGTTCTTGGGGGGAACAGTTAGATTAGGGATCAGATAGGGAATTTTAAATTTTAAAAATTTTTTTAAATAGAAGATAATAATTATACCAAATAAAAATAATAAATAAAATAATAATAATAATAATAAAAATAATATACTAATAATTGATTAACTTTTATATTTAATAAAATAAAATAAAAGTTTATAAATAGCCAAAAATAAATATAATTAAGATAGTACTAAAACTACTAACTTATTTATTTAAAAAGAAACATATTTTTTTTTAAATCTTTGTATTATTTTTTTTTAAATTGGAATAAAATAAAATAATATCCTGAGATTAATTTCATTTATTTATTTATTTATTAACTAAAAATT
This sequence comes from Capsicum annuum, assembly GCF_002878395.1. Lineage (NCBI taxonomy): Eukaryota > Viridiplantae > Streptophyta > Magnoliopsida > Solanales > Solanaceae > Capsicum > Capsicum annuum. The sequence goes on along the minus strand of NC_061122.1, from coordinate 16,165,409 downwards.
TGCCAAAAATAAAATAATAATTAAAATAATATCAAATCAAATATAAATATTTAATATCGAAAAATATATATATTACACTCGGGGATGGTCAAAAATCACGTGTCTACATTTTTGCCCCTCTTTGTGTGGAATCTCAAAAAATTTCATAAAAAGAAGTAGACAAGATATGATTTTTGACCCTCCAATTATTTGAAAGGTAAGGATAAAATGAAACTAAAAATAAAAGTAAAAATATGATCGAGTCCTGTTTTCGGACATCTTACCTATCCCGGGTTATAAGGAAATCAGGTCACGAGTAGTTCAAAGGTAATATGGAGAGAAAAAGAGTTAAAGTTGAATGAGATTCCGTCGAGTTTTTGGTTAACGACTTCTGCCTTTTACATTCAAATGGCTAAAAAAAATCAAAAATAAAAAATACAAATGAAAATTACAATCTCTAGAATCTTGATTCTAATCTTCGTGACTTGAACTTGAAAATTCACCCTATTCTTTAGGCGGGCTTCTAACTTGTTATTTCTTCACCCTGTTCTTCAGGTGGGATCCAATACCGCTTGAATTACCAAAACAGGAAGTACGTCTCAATGCCACTTGAATTACCAAACCAAGGAAGTGCGTCTCATTACCAATGCCGCTTGAATTATCAAAACAAGAAAGTGCATTTCCTTATCGATGCCGCTTGAATTACCCAAACAAGGAAGTGAGTCTCTTTACAAATACCTCTTGAATTACCCAAAATAAGGACATGCGTCTCCTAACAAATGTCTCTTTAATTACCCAAACAAAGAAGTGCATCTCCTTACAAATGTTGCTTGAATTGTCCAATCAAGGAAGTGTGTCTCCTTACAAATGTTGCTTGAATTACCAAACAAGAAAGTGTGTCTCCTTACCAATGTTACTTGAATTACCAAACAAGGAAGTGCGTCTCCTTACCAATGCCACTTGAATTACCCAAATCAGAAAGTGCGTCTCCTTACAAATGCCACTTGAATTACCCAAATCAGGAAGTGCGTCTCCTTACAAATGTTGGTAGAATTGTCCGAACAAAGAAGTGTGTCTCCTTACAAATTTCGCTTTAATTACCCAAATAAGAAAATGTGTCTCCTTACAAATGTTGCTAGAATTGTCTAATCAAGGAAGTGCGTCTCCTTACAAATGTTGCTTGAATTACCAAACAAGGAAGTGCGTCTCCCCACGAATGCCGCTTTAAAAAATTATGGTCTTTGATGTTTAGGCTTTGAAATCATTGATTTAAAGGTAACATGTGTTCCTGAATAATGAACTAACTACAAGAAGCATGATCGACGTCACCGAAAACTCAAACAGAAATTTACTTCAACATTCGATTTACAACTCTTTCTTTTCTTCAACTTATTCTTCAGGTGAAACAGAAAAATAACATCCCATTCTTCAGGATGGTCCTGGACATAAAATAAATTCTCATTCTTCAGGAGAGTCCTGTCCCATTCTTCAAGAGAGTCCTAAGCAAAAATAAATTCAATAAACACAAACAAAATTTTTTCCCCGGTTTGTACTAGAAAATTTGGTGAGCATCATCAGATTACAGTTTTTGAAAAGTACAAAAAGAGTGTGAATCAAAGCCTTTCTAAGGAAATGCGTCTCGTCAGAGTAAAATTGATGACCAAAATTAGGAAGTGTGTCTTCTAAGAGTTAAATTGAAGGGCTCGACTAGAAAGTGCGTCTTCTAAGAGTGAATGTTCAAGTTACAAAGTGCTTCACCTAACAAATGAAAACTAACTTATTCAGACTAGGAAGTGCGTCTCCTAGGGATTAAATGAAATGACTCGACTAGAAAGTGCGTCTTCTAGGAGTGAATGTTCAAATTACAAAGTACTTCACCTAACAAATAAAAACTGATTATTCAGACTAAGAAGTGCGTCTCCTAGGGGTTAAATGAAATGACTCAACTAGAAAGTGCGTCTTCTAAGAATGCTTCACCTAACAAATGAAACTTGAATTATCCAGATTAGGAAGTGCGTCTCCTGGGGGTTGAATTTTTACCATAATTTGATTATCAAACATGTGCAGCAACATTGCTTCCTGCATCTGTGGAAATGATGCATTACAGCCCTTGATATTTATGCTTTGAAGTCCTTAATTTGAAGGTAACATGTTTCCTGTTTCATCAAAGAAAACTTGTGAGTTCAAAAACATGGTAGCAGGTTTGCGACTTTAGCTTCTGTGGCAATCACTCTTGCTCTCGCCATATTTAACCTTGCTTTCAACCATTAGCATCCATCACCAACTTGATGCATCATTGACCCAAACTCATATTATCAAAAGTGACTTTGAAAAAAACACAGTGCTCAACTAAACCCTTTGAACCCTGATATTTCTATGAGTTCCCAGACTCTTCTGTTGACAAAACTTTCTGCATGCCTTATTTTGGCTCACAATCATGTCTCTTTCATGTGTTGGCTTTTTATCTTGCTTTGTGCAATTGAAGAAGTTGGTAGTAAGCTTTGAGATCATTTCTCACTTATTTTGAAATGGACTAGACTCAAGGACACGAGAAAAATGACAATGATAATTTTTTTTTAAATAACTGACTCAAGAAAAAAAATAGAAATATAGAGAAGGAAGAAAAGACAATGAATGTCCCTTTCCAAAAAAAAAATTATCTGAAAATGATAGTCAACTCTAATGATTATGACATGCATTTTGAATTAAACAACCTGATCTACCCACACTGATCATTACAACTCTTGTTCACTCATTGAGTTTGAAATGGAATCAATCTTGAATATGTTTCCTCTAGATCACAATCCTCCTTCGGCTAGTGGCACCTCAATGAGTTTTTGCCCACGCCTATCTTATTTTCATTTTTTTCTGACCTCACTTTCGCCTTATGGTGCCCAAAAGGGTTTTCACCAATAAGACCCTCTCATTTTTACTCATTTATTTTTTCATCTTTTTTTTTTTTAAAAAAATAATGCCCAAATACGAAACATCATGTACTCATAACATGTTTAGCCTTGACATTCTTAAAGATCGATCTGAAGGTCTTTCTTTGGTTGTAACTTGGCTTTTGGAAAGGGTTAGAAAGAAAGGTCGGCATGAGGCTCAAAAATTTACATAACATTAGGTGAAACATACAACTTTTAGAATTGATTTTTCTAAGAAAATAAACTTTGCCCCAGTTTTATTTCATTCTGGGTAATTTGAATTTTCTTTTGGTTGGACCGAACCCCAGAGTAGGGCTGCCTACGTATCTTGTCACAGCAAGAATCAGGTTAAACGTAGCTCAAGCATCTTGTTCTTTTGCTTGATTTTTTATTGACTTTTCTCTCTTTTTTTAGAGAGAGATATTTTTCCCGACTTCATTTTTTCTTGACACTTTTCTGACTCTATTCTTTTCCTTGACACTTTTTTTTTGAATTTTTTTTTAGATTCTATTTTGATTCCAAAAGAGGGATATAAAGAAATAAAATAAAAGTTCAAAAGGGATAACAAAGGATGACACAACATTTGGATAGCAGAATGAAATGCCTTCGTCATATCAATCCTTAAAAACAGAAGTACATAACATGCAATCTAGGAATGGAACATGAAGATCATACACATCTTTTCAATATTGACCATGACTAAGAACAAGCACGTGTGTGTCACTTCTTTTAAACTTGTAAATCATACAGGTCTACTTGTATTGTACTTTCCTCACAACAGATGATTTTTTTATTTTTTTTTAGCTAACTTCCTTTTGCTTCTTCTGAAAATAGAAACTATATATCCTCTGGTTGATCTCATTCAAAAATGCTTGAGTTGAACCTTCTCATTAAAGATCAAGTTATTTTTTATTCGCAAAGTGATTGCCTCAAAACATTCAAGTGAGGATATAACTAGGTCCCCAAAACATCTCAACACTTTACTTATTTTTCTTACATATTTTTTCTTCAACTATAGGTTCTTGATCAAATGTTTCAGCATTACATTGGGTTTTAAGATCTGGCTGAAAATTCAACATGCTTATCATATTATCAGTTACACTATAGAAAGAGCTCTTTGAAGAAAAGAAAAAAAAAGACAATATATATTGAGAAATAAAAACAAAAGGGATACACATTTTGTTAACAGAAAGATAGAAGGGTTTGAACAAAAATGATAAGAAAATCAGACAAGATAGGTCCTAAGCTACAACCTTAAAATAATTCGAGTAATAGAAAAGAAAATAAAACAAACTACTAGACCACTTCCTAGTAGAGAGAGGGGTGACTTTTCAATTACTCAGCCTAACAACTTAGCCATTGATTTGCATATCAACATGACTAGAGCTTCCACCACGATCAACATCCTGCACCATAATTAATTTATCTTGAATCATTCTTTCTATTTCTCTTTTTAAAGCACGGCAATCTTCAGTACTATGACCCTGAACACCAGAATGATATACACGTCGTACATTAGGGTCAATGTTTCTTGATTATGGGTCAGTGGTATACCCTAGAAGAGGAGTGATCATCTCCTTTTATCTCAGTTTCTAGAATAAATTGGTATATGATTCTCCAATTGGTGTAAAGCTATCCCTTAGATTCTGTCTCTTTTCATTGTTTGGCTTAGAGCGAAAATCGAGTCTGGAGGGGCTTGGGTATGTTTGTGGAGTTGGAGAATGATTCTGAGGGGTTGGTGCACGCCATTGCGGGTAAAAAGGAGTCCGAACATATGGTTGTGCATTATAGATAGAATACTGAGGAGATAGAATGGAATATAATGGATTTTGTGGTGGAACATAGTGTTGTGGATGGTTATATGGGTCTTGGACATAAATTTGGGACTGAGATTGTGCGTAAGGGTGAAGCGCACCTCTCCAATTTTATCGTGGAATGGTATAGTAGTTGCTACATCCTCTTTTCTTTTGTTTCTACCAAAGCTTCCTGAACTACTTTGAATTGCTTGTGTTATTGCTTTTAAAGTGGCTTGGCTGATAATCTTTTCGGACTTAATTCCACTCTCTACTATCTCTCAACTTTAATGACCTCGGCAAATGTGTTTCCAATAGTAGAAAGCAAATTATGAAAATAATCAAGTTCTTGTGCCTATAGAAAAATATCAATCATTTCGGACTCTTTTATCGATGGTCTGACTCTTGCTGCCCATTCTCTCCATCTGATCGTATATTCTTAAAAACTTTTGATTATCTTTTTTCTCATATTAGTCAGTGTAATGCGATCTGGGACTATCTCGATATTATATTGAAATTGTTGAAAAAATCCCGAGCCATGTCATTCCACACGTGCCAATGGGAAATGTCTTGGTCAATAAACCATTCAGAAGCTACCCCTGTCAAGCTTTCTCCAAAGTGAGCCATGAGCAATTCTTCTTTTCCTCCTGCTCCTCTTAATTGATTGCAAAACTTTTTCAAGTGAGCTACAGGGTCTCCATGACCTTCGTATTTGTCAAATTTGGCATTTTGAACCCCAATGACAAATGGACATCAGAAAACATACACAAATCCTTGTATGAAACACTCTTTGGTCTTCCCAATCCTTGCATATTTCCCATACTCTGCTCCAAGCTTTTTACTTTCCTAGCCATCTCCTCTTGTTCCTCATTCTTAACAATCTTTTCAATCACGATAGGAGAATCGTGTTGATGAGTATGATAATGATGATTTTGAGGTTTGAAAGTCATTTCAGGAGGATACAACAGATCATGACTTGGTTCCCCCATATTCTTCTGTGATGTCGATTGAAGACCCACAGTAGCTGGTGCTACAGAAATGAAAAATAGGTTATTTGTGACAGACGGATTTGGTGGACCCATGGTAGAAGTACCTGCAGCGCCAGACACATTAGCAAATGGGCCGAATCCAGGCGGGTAAAATGGATCGCTAGTTTGAGCTTGAGCAGGATTTGGATCATTGATATTCGCAAGTCCAGGGATTGAGGAAGGCGGGGCTTGTCCATTTAACCAAGCTTGGTACAGTTCCATCATCTGTTATTTCAATAACTTAAGTTATTCCATTGATGCTACTTCCTGCGAAATCAACTGATTTTGCTCCTCTTCACTGTCAGACCCTATACCTTCTCTGCGGGTCATTTTTCTTTTTCCCTTGTATCTGGTGTTGTAGTGACGCTAGTTTAAACCACAAACCAACCACCAATTACTTTATCTTTCTGTTATCAAGTAGCAAACAAGTGAGTGTTTTATATTTAACACATTATAATGTCACGTTGTATGTCATGCTTCTATATGCATTTCCCAACCTATCATGGAAGGCTTTGTGTTTCATCCCGGCTTTTCTAGGCGTACTCTTTTGAAAAATTTTGATCGAACCCTTTAGAGGGTTGCCTACGTATCATGCCAAGACATGAATCAAATCTTGCGTAGTTCGAAAATTGGAGATACAAAGAAATATACCCTTTTTTTTAATAATGAGAAATTTATTTATTTATTAAATAATATATTTTTCATTTTTGAAAACAACTTCTCTTTTTTTTTTAAATTTAAAAGGAAAGACAACCATTTTTTAAAAGATCACCGAATTCATTGAGGACTGCCTACGTATCTCAATAAAATAAGAATCAGGTGTGCATAGTTCTTGAAAATTATGTCGTACAAAACTCAGCCTCAAAACCCCTAAAGGTTCAGGGCTGTTAAAATTTATTTATATTTTTTATATTGTAAAAACTTTGCCTCATGATCCCTAAAGATTCAGGGTTGTTAAAATTTATGTATATATTTTTTATTTATTTTGTAAAACTTAACCTCATGATCCCTAAAGATTTAGAGCTATTTAAGATATATACAAAAATCAAACCTAAGGATAAGAAAAAAAAAATTCTGAAAGTACTCATATTTAAAATATTTTTCAATAAATCTATGAATAATTTTTCAAAAGATAGGGTCATATCCTGGGAAGGACTTCCTACGTATCTCACTAAGATGTGAGAATCAAACTCTCATAGTTCGTGAAGACCGTAAAATTATATGACTATATATTTTTAAAAAAAATCCTTTCTTTTAAAAAATAAAATTTTTCTTTTGAAAAATAATTCACTAAATTTGAGAATAATATAATCTCTTGCATTTTAAAGTTGCCTAAAGTCGGTCAACAACCCAATAAGCCTTCAAAATAAATGTCAAAGAGCACATAAGATGCACATGTTGGTCATTATAAAAAGGATACCTGTCCTAGACAAACTCGGCCCCTGTGCCGAGTCCCGCTAAGTCAAATGTATATGATGCAAATAAAGCGGCACCTAAAAGGGATAACCAGATTCTAAGTTTTCTGTTCTTCTAAGTTTAAGCTTAAATAGGGATAAGTGTCTAGATTGGCTTACCCGAACGGACACTCGAGCCGGGGAGGGACAACTTGATCGGTAGCAGGAAAACACCGCCTTCGTTTTCGATCTAAACCCCGCCTAACATGTGTGACTATAATCTTTCGCCAGGTGCCTTGACACTCCAGCTATCTCAAAAAGAAAGTAAGATGCATGCGCTGCATTCCTTCTATCCTATTTCAGAGACTCAGAGTAGGTGCGCAAGAGAAGACAGTATCTAATACAGTTCAATCAATATCAAAGCGGTAAATAAGAGACAAGTAGCACATAAGGCCAACAAACACAATATCAACAATAATTAAAACAAGTATAAGTCAATATAAAAAGCTCGAATTCTTATTATTCCCCAACATAGTCGCCAGAGATGTCACACCCCCTTTTTCGCTCGAGGGTATCGAGGTCAAAGGATTTTTCTAATTAAAGTAACGATATTGAATAGAGATTAATTTATTTACATAGTCGCCACTTGGAATTGAGTTATGGTGTTCCAAGTCACCTTTTTGAATCCCTAATCAAAAGAAAATGACTCTTTGTTATGGTCTGCGAAAATAAAAGATCGGGTAAGAAATTCTGTTGACCGAGGAGAAGGTGTGAGGCACCCCTCGAGTCCCGTGGTTCTAGCACGGTCGCTTTTATTGACTTATCTTGTTTTGAACTATTTGAATAAATCGTGTTAAGACCTAAATTCACTCATTTTATTATACCAAAAAAACTTGTCTATTATCTTATATTAAATCGATAAAAGTTAATTTAAAAAAATATTTGTCAAGGTGCATTATTGCATCCTTGAAATTTTAAATATCTCAAAAAGATGCGTACACCGCATTCTTAATTGAGACGAATATTTTAAAACCACCTAAAATTTGCGTAGTGTTAGAGGCGTTGATTTGACTCTTGAAAATTTGAGATCATTTTGTCTCACATCTTTTCTATTTTAATTAGTCACAAAAATAATAATATTTTTTATAGCAAAAAATAAATTAAAGAATATATTTTCTTATAACCAAAAATAAATTAACTTTGAAATTTTCCATTTTTTAACTTTAGTTTTAAAAAATTTATAGTCATGCAAATATTTCTTATTATTTTTTTTATCACAAATTCAATTTATTTTCTTTTCCTGAGCACTAATAAAATTTATCATGACAATTCCGTTTTTCTATAGTTCAAATACACTTTTAGAATAACATTACAATACAGTAACAACTATGCAAGCAAACTACAACAGTAAACACACACTTTTAAAATAACAATGCATAAAAATGATAATTATTCAAACAAACTACAACAGTAACAATACAACACAATATCAACTATCCAAATAGACTACAACAGTATAAATTTAAAGTTTAAATTGATTAGGCACAAAGTGCCATGACTAAAAATATTGGACGATTTATCTTACTAAGTACCGAATTTTTCAATATTTAATTTCGATTCCATAACTTAAGAATAACCATTTTAAGTCGAAATCGTTAGATTATTCAGCAATATATTTCATGAAATTTAAAACTTATGAAGGGTTTAATATCTAATCTTTACTTCTTCGACTTGAATAAATAACTAAACATGTTATTCAAGATAATAACACTCACATAAAAAAATCAGTCCGGCCTATTGAATAATATACAAATTCACTTAATAACACCATTCATGCTTGGAATGACAATGAACTTATAAAATAAAAGTACAGGAATTGGATAAAAACCTGAATAATAAATTAACTAAAAGAGAAGCAAGAACGACGTCACCAAAAACTCGACAAAGTATCTTCTCCATTTTTCTTCTTTGTTTCTGATATTTTTCTTTTCTCTGATTTTTTTTAGTTGTTTTCTCACTTTTTCTCTCTGTTTTTTTCTCTGTCTCAGTTTTTTATTTTTTGCAGTCTGTGTTTTCTAATAGATGAATGTACGTTCAATCTCTGGGGGTGGGAGTCCTTATGTAACAAGGTTCTTGGGGGTGAAAGTTGGGGGGAACAGTTAGATTAGCGATCAGATAGGAAATTTTAAATTTTGAATTTAAAATAGAAGATGATAATTATATCAAATAAAAATTATAAATAAATAAATAAATAAAATAATAAAAATAAAAATAATATAATAATTAATTAATTTTTATATTTAAGAAAATAAAATAAAAATTTATAAATAGCCAAAAATAAATATAATTAAGATAGTACTAAAACTACTAACTTATTTATTTAAAAAGAAACATATTTTTTTTAAATCTTTGTATTTTATTCTTTAAATTGGAATAGAATAAAATAATATCCTAAGATTAATTTCATTTAGTTATTTATTTTTTAACTAAAAATTTGCTAAAAATAAAATAATAATTAAAATAATATCAAATCAAATATAAATATTTAATATCAAAAAATATATATATTGCACTCGGGGATGGTAAAAAAACACGTGTCTACAGACATATTTGTAGGTTACTTTCTACTGCTACCTTTTTAATTATTCTTAAATTACTCTCCTAGAAAATGTAAAGTACTTAAGAACCATTTTAAATGAAAGGGTAAAATTGAAAAAAAATTCCAACATGTCTCTTGAAGAATGAATAATTCATTTATTTTGAATATTAAAAATAGTTCAATAATTCATTTATTTTGAAATAGAGTGAGTAGCTTATTTATCCTTCTTTTTAAACCACTCACCATCACGAGCGTCATAACAACAACAACAACAACATACCCAGTATATTGTCACCAAGTGGGGTTTAGAGAGGGTAAGTGTACACAGTCCATACCACTACCTCAGATGTGAGATAGAGAGACTGTTTCCGATTGACCCCGACTCAAAATAAAATAATTTACACAAAGAATAGTAAAAGGACAAGATACAATATAAATCAACACATCCAATAATACCATATACGAGATACACCAAGTAATGTAACAAAAGATACAACATCCTAAACTCATACTAACCTTCTACCCTAATCCACCTCATCCACAACTTCCTAGCCAAGGTAATGTCCTCAGAAAGCTAGAGCTGCTTCATATCAAGTCTAATCGCCTCCTCCAATTTTTCTTCGGTCTACCTTTCCCTCACTTGAATCCATCCTAACCAACCTTTCACACCTTTGCACTAGGGCATCTGTGCCCCTCCTCATCACATGACCGAATTATCTCAACCTTGTTTCCCTCATCTTGGCTTCCACCGAAGTCACTCTCACCTTATCTCGAATAACCTCATTTCTAATCCTATATTTTCTAGTATACCCACACATCCATCGAAGCATCCTCATCTACGCCACCTTCATCTTCTGGATGTGTGTCTTCTTAACAGGCCAACACTCTACCCCATACAACAAAGTCGGTCTAACCACCACTCTGTAGAACTTGCCTTTAAGCTTAGGAGGTACCTTTTTGTCACACAAGATTCCGAAGGTGAGACTCTATTTCATCCATCCTACCCCAATCCGATGAGTGACATCCTCATCAATCATATAGTATAAGTCACTTGTGGAAATATTTTTTACAATAAGAACTTTTATGTCACAATATTTTCAAATCTGGAGGTAGAGTAGGAAGTACAATTCGATAACACCCACCAGCTTTAATTTGGTTAAATATTATATTTATTTTAAGAAATTCATTTAAAGGGCTTACAGTTTAATTAGTTGAAACATACCGCTCATAATAGTGATATAGTAGGTTCGAGCTCTATTAAGCCTACCACCCTTTCTCTATACAAGGCACTTGAAGTACCCGTCACTTGCAGATCTCAATGACGCGATAGGAACCACACTAGTGTCGCTACCCTTCGAGCATGCCTCGTTTTCTTATCACTCACCAATATATATATAATTATTAATTTGAAATTCAATAAATAAAAAAGGCTAAAATTCACATTTCATAAACTTCAAACTATAAGTGAAAAAAAAAGGACAGCTCAGTACACTAAAGCTTCCGCTATGCACAGAGTCTAAGGAAGGCCACAAACTTCAAACTATAAGTAATACAATATATATGTGTCTAGAATATTATTCTAAAGGCAAGATGTATGTGTGCCTGAAAGATAATACAAAATTAATCAATTAATCAACTAATCAAATAGTATTACATATTGTAATGGAAAACTACCTTAAATTCATTATCTGATCAAATACTATTACATAAATTAAGACGAAAAGAAACTACTTTGAAATAGTAAGAAGTAAAATACTAAAACTTACATATATATATATACACAAAGTAACTTTACTTTATTGCATAAAATCTCATATTAGAAAAGAAATTACAAAAATCCCAAAGTAATTATCTAAATCCCTTAAATTCACTCTCTCTCTCTCACCCCCTCATACATATCAAAATATCATATTTTGCTCCTATTTTAGTGCACTGATTTTTGCTCCATATATGTGCTCCTTTATTTACGCCTACAATCAAGCTAATGTAATATTAAACTCTCTTATACCCCTCCTATTTGCGTCACTTTTATAATTGAAATTGAAGATGTACACTTTCAATTCACGTAATAAAGGAAATTGAATCATTCTTTTTCCTTATTATCCCGTAGCCAATGTAATGTTACAATAACACTAATTTTTCCTTAAAATTATTATAATCTTGTAGATAATTAATGTATAAGGTGAATATTTTATATGTATAGAGTGATATTATACATTTTGGAAGATTATATTTTAATGTATAAGTTATAATATATCAGACATTATACATTAGTTATTTTTGGAAGATAATGTATAATATAATTCTTCTGCTATATATTTCATTATGTTATACATTGAGAAGTTCTTATTACATTTAAGAGGCATTGTATGTATTATTTAGTATTATACAATTAGAAAGTATTAATATTGTATAAGGTTACATTATCCCTTCTGATAAGAATACAAAAGTATACATGTTTAAAATTAATACTTAAATGTATGGTATTATACATTACTGCAGATTATTTTTTAAATGTATAATGTGCCCACATATATGAGCAACTGTTGTATAATGTTATCTTTTAAATTCCAACTTATCCGTTATTTGCATTGATTCAATAAATACATCACATATTGAATAGTAAAACTGAATATATCAATTGTATTTGGATATATATTATTCTCATTTTACTATTTTGTTAACTGATGTTTATTTTTTTTCATGGATTTTAATTATTTATAATAAATTTATATGATTCCGTGAATGAAAGATAATTTCTTTCGTAAAAACATACTTTGAAAATCAATTTTCTAGGAGCTTAATGGATGATATCAGTGTGAACACAAATAATCCATACGTATTAATATTACTCCTACTAAAGTAAAGAAAAGAGAATGAAAAACAAATACTCCCACTAGATTTTATATTATTTTATGTTGTTGTTACATAACTTTTAAAAAGGTTTTAATTAAAATTATATTTTATAATTGTTTATGTAATTTATTACTACTAAAAATAGTATAAGAAGGAAATAATAAGACTTTTTTATCTGTAAAAATGAATAAAAAAACATAAAATATTATAAATGAGAACAATTAATAATGATGTTTAAGAATTTTTTTTAATTTGAATTTCAGTTAGTATATTTAATCATGCACCACATAATGATAGATAATTAATTGCGTTAATTAAAATAAAAAAAGATAGTATCTGATTTATCTTTGCATAAATATAGACAAATCTGTTTTCTCATACATTGCAGTATTGTATAAGAGTCTACCTAATGCATAATTATATTTTATAAATTAGGAAGAAAGAAAGCCTGAGATTATATGTAAATACTTTCACTATAGAAGAGATTTACGTGGTTTACCGTAAAATAAGCAAAAAAGAAATGGGCCCAATAAGCCCAAAAAAGGCCAGACTAGGTGGGTCATAACCATGTAATGAAGTTTGATGAGAGTTTCAGAAAAAGAAATATATGCAAGCAAAGCATAGATACTCATCAAACTTTAGATTTGACAGTATATACCCTTATCCATCCATATACAACAATAATAATAAACTCAGTGTATTCTCACAAAGTGAAATCTGGGAAAGGTAAAATGTACGCATTTCATACCGTCACCTTCGAAGAAGTAGAGAGGCTATTTTTGATAGACCCCCGGCTCAAGATAAAGAATAGTAAACAAGAGCGTAATGAAACATGAAGCGGGATGGATGGCATAACATAAATAAGGAATAAGACATAATAAAATAAAAATCAGAGCAATACAAAATAAGATAAATAGGCGCAATGTGAAATAAGAGATAAGAAATAGGACATCTGAAATAGGACACTCACCTAGTAGCAACATACACTCACAGACCAAAGACACCCACCACACTCAAATCCTCCTGACTGGGGGCTCCTACCTATGGACACAGTCTTAGGATTACTAGCCCGGATATACATTACAAATAATTGAAGACGAATTCAAAATTTAAATTTTATGAACTCTAAATATCATTAAACTATTGACAATTTGAGTTGCAAGTTTGAAATTTATCTTCCTGGACGTAGGTTCGAGCCGTGAAACTGTGAAAGCAGTCACTAATACTTGCATTAGAATAGACTACCTATATCACACACTTTAAAAGTGACCTTTTTTTCATACCTTGCTTATAGGGATGTTGTGTGCATCGAACTGTCCTTGTTTTTAAAAATAATATATACAAACTCATGCCCTTTTCTCAAATCCGTAGAATCAAGTTTCTCATTTACTCACAAAGAAGGAGTCGCCCCCACCAGACAGGCAACTATAGTTATAACACTCTATTTCACTTTAAATTTAAATTATTTGCTCGATCAATCGTTGATCAATCAAATTAACTGAACTCGTAGGGTATTACTATATTGTACATCCACCTCAGACATTTATTTATACAATGGACCCAACGGAGGCAATTATATCAAATTGTCAAAGTGTGCTGTCAAAAGGGTACTATAGTTGTGGCTTGTGGAGCACCACAAAGAATTTTCTTTTAGGTCCCATTTGCAACACACATAGAGCCTACATATTTTCCCTTCCCACATTCCCTATGCTTCTTTAATTAATATATTCCTTCAATCAATTCACATGCACAACAACGTGGGTGAGAATTAAACATTAAACTTTTGGATATCACAAAAAACGACGTAGTCCAAACTAATTTGTTCGAAGCTTCGATTGTTTTATTAGATACTTGATGTTATATTGAATAACCTTTTTTAAATCTAAGTTCAAATAAATGAGAAGAAATTATATATAGGGTCACTAGAAAATATTTCTTTTGTTGCTGGTTATAATGTGATGCCTATTATGTTAACTAGATTATAGTACTGTTATATGAACATTCCTCAAAAGAAAAAAAAAAAATCAACAGATAATCTCCCATGTCACTTGGCATTGGGGGCGAAGTTAGCTTGAAGAAAAGAATTTAATTGAATTTCTTTTGTTGAAAATGCACAAGCCAAAAATTAATTAATTATTTTTTTTGTTATATATAAATCGTTGAGACAACGAAAGCTATATGGTAAAGGAGTTTAAAAATTGATTTAGATCACATGTTCATATTAAAGTATGATGTTTTCTATCAATTTATATAAAATTCAAATTTCGTCACTCCATATTTTTTTAATGAATATTGTAATGTCAATGTGTAAATGCTCGAGGCTAAGAATAACAAATAAAAGTTCTTTTTTTTTTTTCACATATTATTAATTAAAGTCATGTATTCTAATTTCTAAATCACATATTGTTTTGAAGTCAAAGTATATCTACTTTTGAGGTAGGGATAAGATCTGTATATATTCTCGCTTCCAAACCACACTTTATGAGATTATTATAATTGTATGAAGTACCGTCTATTTTTCAGTATTTAGATTATTTATTATAATTATGAGTGATATAATTATATAATTATTACAATATTTTGTATTCATTAGAAATATTGTATATTATGTAAGGACGTTATTATAACATGAAATGTAAGATTTTTT